>NC_135505.1:116130151-116205151 GCF_052857255.1 Amblyomma americanum | reverse complement strand
CAAATCGACTCAGGCTATTAGAGACGCCGTAGTGAAGGGATCCGGAAATTTCGACCACCTAGGTTACTTAACGTGCACTGACATCGCACAGTACGCGGGCCCCTAGAATTTTTCCTCCATCGAATTTCGACCCGCCGCAGCTGGAATCGAACCCGCGTCTTTCGGCGTCAGCAGCCCCGAGCGTCATAACCACTGAGACACCGCGGCGGCATGCCATGTCTCATATTCCAGTCATTCAAGTGAACTTCTGGCGTCTGAGGACGACTTAAATATAAACCCTAGACTACAGAGTAGGTCATATTTGCATATATTCCGCAATTAATGCCAGGTTGCATTAACCGTCACGTTGTGCAAACACAATGCTGTGTCTGCAAGTATTCAGTCTACGCGCATCTATAATCAGCGAAGCCTTCTCGATCGTAATAATGCTTACGGTAGTCCGCGACTAAGTAGGACACAGCTGCATCTCATGTCTCTGAGAACGCTGCCGGCGTTCTTGCGCAAGCCTCTCAGCAGCGTTGGTGCGGCATCATTATCCGCCGGCTTTCTAAGAAGCCACTGCGGAAGTCTGGCGCGGGTTCGGAGCATTTCTTTCTCTTTTTCTTTCTCTGTCTCTAAGTAGAAGCCTAAGGGTCGCGAGCTTCGAGACCCCTACGCGCATCGAGTCTCGTTTTTTCCCTAACCGAAATGGGGAAAAGGAGAAGCCAAACCTGGCGTGCCTATACGCGGACATGGCAGAAGGGGAAAGAGGATTACTTACTCTGGGGCCCAAGCTCTTGGCAGTGCGGATGAGTGTTCGGCGTGTACCGTTTCTTTTTATCTTTTTATATCTTTCTTGCTTTCCCTGCCCGCGAGGCTGTTTTCCGCATCGCCATTTTCGCTTCGCCGAGGGCCGTGGCGCGTTTCCCTTTTCTGACATCCGGAACTACGCGCCGTCTCACTCACTCCGCCCCCTGTTTACTTCATGCAAGTGTTGCTCTTATTGTCCCTACCGATGTAGTTCTTTTTATTGTTAACTGATTCACAGCGACAAGTCTATGAACTGGGTGTAAAAAAGGGAAAAGGGCGGAAAAAAGAGCACGCAGCGAGTAAGGAGTAAGTAGGGAGTAGCGGATGCGGAAATAAATGCGGCTTATTGCTCCTGACGTGTAAACAGCGATACGTGAAGGAAGTTGGAGAGGAGAACGCTGGAAGGGAGAGATGGGTGGGTGTTGGGGCAGTCCTGACCGAGTGAATTGCCACATAGGCTTCCGTGGGGAACGCGAAAGCAAAGTCAAATTGGAGGAGACGAGTTCGGGTTACCGCCGTTATCGTGTCCTGAAGATTGGCCGCAGCGGGTGCCCGCTGCCTTTTAAATCGTACACCCACCACCTCTTATTCGAGGCAGTGCATGTTCTTTCAGCGTATTTGCTTTCTCAACTCCTTGGAGAGTTCTGCGGCAGAGATGGTAGTCGTTATTGTGTTGAGGTCAAGATGGTCATAGTTAAAGATCGCTTGTACTAACGAAGACAAAGAACATGCTCCTTCCGGTCAGTTTAATGTCACCGGTTACGAATCTGGAGCGCCCTAGTTTCGTGCTTCTGTTTCCAAGTGGTCCGAGTGGGTTGTCGTCGTCTTTGTGCCTAACAAACGAGCAGTGTTGGTCTTTCTTTCTTTTTATGTTAGAAGTTTTCTATGAGGCTAGTGGTACAAGCTTTTCCTGGACGAGTGGTGGCTTGGAGTTTTTTTTTTTTCGGTTTTTCGTCTTAAGTATAATGCCGTTTTCTGGGACTCGTACGCTTGGCTAACCAGTTTCCCACTGGGGAGAAGAAGACGCTTGATATTGGCGGACTTCCAAGACAGAGTTTCCGTTGTCCGACTCTCGAGTTCTCCGGCAGTTGTTGGCTCAGCTTGGTAGATGGGCGTGTGCTTTTCAATGTACATCTTGGACGAAATGTGATTTTCATTTCCGCAGCCGTCGTGGTTTGCGTGACCTTGCGTATTTTTTGTCTTTTCTCTCTGCCAGCCAATGATGACTAGGTTCCAGGACATCGTATCTGTGTGTGCGTATACTCGAATAAACCTGGCGTATCTGATATGAGCGGGCAGTCTAACCTAACCTGACAAATCCATTTACTTATCGCTATGACGGGCTGACGGCGGCTCAGTTAGATTGGTTTCAGCTGCTGGTTTTCAGTTCATACTTCTCCGCTCAGTTCAACGTTCGCTAGAAGCTAATACTAATGGTAATGGCAGTTAGCACTCGCTTAGTAGAACGAGCACGCTGTACTCGCTTAGGCTATGTTTATTAGGCACTAGGGTGATATATGGGGGAAAATACTTTGATCAGCAACAGGCCTTGGTCACTCACCTGAGGAGAGGAGTCGGCTGATTCCACCATTACAAGTAAGTCTGTCAAATGGTCCAAGTAAGCCAGGCACTCCATGAGGGAAGGGTGGTATGTGAAGTGTGGGGGTTTGCATGACGGCCGATCATGTGTATAGGCAATGTCAAGGTTTGCTTAGATTCGTGGCAGTTAGAGCAGGCTTCCGTAGGGACTTCAGTAGTTGAATGTTAAACCAGTAGTATAAGTGTGCAAGAGCAAAGGATGCAAGAAGCTTCAGGAGAAAAGCGATGACAGTAGATCTGGTGCATTCCTCCTCTAATCCACCATTACAAGATTATGTTCAAATGACCGCGGAGAACAGTTCTCTAAAGGTACCATACCCTGTCAGCGTGCTTCCTTGTGTCCAAGCCATCTAAGCAGCAGTCTCTCTTGGGCTGGTAGCTCCATACCCGTTTCTTTGTCACCACATATGACGGCGATATGTATAACCTGGAAGAAAGTATACACACCTGTAGGCGTAAAAAAAAACACGACAGTGCGTTCAGGATGTTTGCTGTAGTTTCAATACATCTGTACTTTAAAAATGATGACGCTGTGTCTACTCCTGCCAAGCGGTTTAATGAGTTTTCTAAGCCTTCAGCAAGCTGTGCATACAGGTTCTAGCTGAGTTTACCACCTAATTGTAGAAAACAAATTTGACTTATTTGCCAAAGCATTCCTGATAATTCTAATATGTTGATTCATTTATTATTAATATTGACATAGTTAATATCAGATTTGTATTCTTATTATTTTGATTTCACTTCACCATCGCGTGTATATCCCAGCGCAGCAAGCAAACAGAGAATTTCTGAGGCGAGGATCATATTGTCTAACTTTGTACCCTCACTGGCAAGAGCTGCTGACGGAACCTTAACGCTCGCAGTTCTTTTTTTTTCTGCTCTCTTGTAGTAAAAGGCCCAGCGCCAGAACGATCACGCTGAGGCTGGAACCGGCGTCGCTGGCCCGGATATCGCTCTCGCCTTCATGTTCCCCGCTGATGTTATCACAAGGCGCCGCCATAACGTCGTTGTGTCTGGTTTCGTACAAATCTCATCGTTTGCTCGCTACGTTGCCGTTACAGCTAACGGCTCGGCATGTGTAACGAGCATTAATCGATCCGGCCTGCACGATACCAGCCCTCGTGTGCTTTTCGTCTTTGTTTCATTTTTTTGTTGCCTTTTTGTGCGCAGTTCGGGTACCTTGCGTTCGGCCAGAGCCTCTAGGTCCTCTCTTCCGTCCCCACAAGAAGCCCCGCTATAGTTTGATGCTATAGTTGAATACACCTCATAAGGGAAGCGGCAAATGTCTCACGACGTAGGCCATCCAGCCTATGACCGACGAAGTTTTAAGTTTATCTTGACGTCATGGCCAATAACCTTGCACCCGATACTGTGGCATCGCAATTAATTAGCAGGTAATCAGTCGTCTGACGCGCACGCGTGAGAGTTTTGCCGGTGATGTGTGTGACGTCATCTGAGCGCCGTGCGAATAGCCGCCTTCGCCCGCGCACTGCTGTTTTGGTTTAAGTTTCCGCTTATTTTTTTATTATTATTCTTCGACAAACCATCTTTTTTTTTCTAGTGCAAAGAGGTTGCAGTAAGAAATATAAAAGAATGTTAAACTCAAAATGTTCGGGAAAATTCCACATCGCCCGTTTCAAGTGACGGCGATGTTGACTGCCCAGAACCGGCCCTACTTTCCCTGGCGCGTCAACAAGCCATCTTCTTGCGCGTCATTTTTCTTGCGCGCTTTTCGCGATTGATGAACTGTTGCGCGCTCGGTTCCAGTAGCGCCATCTTGCGGCCTCCATTAATTTTGGGTGCCGCGCTGTCTTGGAAAGAGCTTCGAGCACTGAACGAGGCTGTGTGTCCGTCCGCTCTGTTTGGGCATCACTTCTTTTCAGCAATGTTTCGTCGTCTTTTCTTTTTTAGCCCCCATCCTACTTATTTTGTGACGCGCCATTTTCTCTCTCTTTAGAGGGCACTTTCGAAGCGGGATCCGGTATATTTGTTCTTACGCCCACGGCAATGGTAAATGTTTGTTGTACGAGCCGTCATTCATTCCTTCTCCTCGATATAGTAAACAGACTCGAAGAAGAGAAAAGGGCACTTTTCCCCAGATAAAAAAAATAAATATTAAAAGGAGACGGAAAATCTAGGACTGCACAAAATGGCTCCAACCGCTTGTTAGGTTTTTTGGCGCATATTAATACTGCGCACATAAAGGCGTCCACTAAAAAGGCGTAGACTACACAATGCGCTCTCGTATTAGCTTTTTTTTTTGTTACTACAGCGCAGCTGTTAATGGCGCACCAGGTGCGTGAACGGCGGCATCGTCGAAACACATCACGTGACAATTTCGTGATCACGTGACATCACGCACCCGTTACTTAACCGTTCATATCACCTCCAGCGATCGAGTACCCGCCCAAGCGCGCCACGTCCAGCTGTTCGTGGAGTCTTCATTCCATTTCAAACAGCAAAAGCTTATTTGGAAGGGACTGCGCAAAACAGAAACATAGACGCGAAGAGCACAAAGGCAGGCGCACACTTTCACCTGTCCTTGTGCTCTTCGCGTCTGCGTTTGTTTGCGCAGTTCCTTGCCTGACAGTACGACCGAGTTGGCTTTCAACATGCACCCGGGGAAGCAAAAGCTTAAATTGCAAAAGTATTAAAGTTCCCGGGTTCGAACCCGACCGCGGCGGCTGCGGTTTTATGGAGGAAAAACGCTAAGGCGCCCGTGTGCTGTGCGATGTCAGTGCACGTTAAAGATCCCAAGGTGGTCGAAATTATTCCGGAGCCCTCCACTACGGCACCCCTTTCTTCCTTTCTTCTTTCACTCCCTCCTTTATCCCTTCCCTTAACGGCGCGGTTCAGGTGTCCAACGATATGTGAGACAGATACTGCGCCATTTCCTTTCCCCAAAACCAATTATAATTATATAAAAGTATTAACAGCTGCGCCGGTGAAGCGCATTAATGGAAAAGCATAATCGTAGAGGCTCATTTTTCTGCTTAGTGCCTTTTTCGTGCGTGACGGTCGGTTGAGAAACTTTATTTCCAGCGGATATAGAGGAGCGACACGAAGTCGCCCCCCGCTTAAACGGCGGCCGCTATCCCTTGGGCAGCGCGGCGTCTTCAGCCAGCTGGAGGAGCCTGATCTGTATCCCCGGGTCGGGGCTGAGCAATAGAGCCTCCCAATGAGCAGAGTCGGTAATGAAGTGACTCGCGGGTAGGGACTGCGGGCAGTTCCAGATCATATGATTTAGATCGGCTTTCGCATCACAATTTTTGCATTTGTTTGAGTAGAGTCCTTCCGAATAGAAGCTACACAATTGGGGATTTGGATAGGTGTTAGTTTGAAGTTTACGCCAGGCTTTGGCCTGTTGCTTGGAGAGCGTTTTATCTGCTGGGGGGAATCTGAGACTTGCAAGCCTGTAGTGCTGCAGGATTTCTCTGTAAGAAAACAACCTGTCCTTGCCAGAGTATAGGGCGGGTGGGCTGCACGACCCAGCTCGGCGGGACAGTTCTCGAGCTAGGTTATGAGCCGCCTCATTACCAGCAAGGGAAGCATGAGCTGGCGTCCAGATTAGGCGATTGCGCCGCGTGGGCTCATAATTTAGCAGAATCCGTGCTGCTTGTGGGGAGATTCTTCCAAACGTGTAGTTACGTATAGCCAATTTTGAGTCGCTGACAATGGTTTCTGCCGAGGACGTTATTATTTTTCTTTGAGCGGTTGTCGTTGCCTCCGCAGTGACTTCAGAAGTAAGTTATACTTAAGAGATGTGAAACAAAAAGAGCGGATGAAATTTGGAACGGTTCATACAGACTATAAATAATAATAATAATAATTGGTTTTAGGGGAAAGGAAGTGGCGCAGTATCTGTCTCATATATAGTTGGACACCTGAACCGAGCCGTAAGGGTAGGGATAAAGGAGGGAGTGAAAGAAGAAAGGAAGAAGAGGTGCCGTAGTGGAGGGCTCCGGAAGAAAACAGAAAGAAGCAAAGGAAGAGGCGGTGACGTCGTTCCTGCCTCAGTGTGCGCTGAGCATCTCAAGTACCCGATGACCGGGGAATGATCGACGATGAGAGCGAGCTGAAGAGATCGCATCAGAAGATGGTTCCAGTAATATACATAGAAAAAAAAACGAGCTGAGAGCAGGCTGGGCACTTCTTAGAGCAGGTTAGTAAACATAAAAAAAGAAAAAAAAACGCTGCTGATTGATTGTAAAAACAGCAAACTAATTAGAGCAGTTTGCTCAGAACTGGCTGTCTGAAAACTAATTAAAATAATTTAAAATACTTACCAAAGATGGGACCCGGTCAAAAAAATTCATCACTCAGAGGCTTTGAAGAAACCTTTTTTACAGAACAAACATTTCTGAAAAACTATATCAACACTCAAGAGACGCAGTTAATTATCATGCCTGCAACCGCTGTTGGGAAATATCTACTAACCTGAACCAACTATACAAAGTCTGTCCCGGCTGTTGCTCTTTATACTAAGACGCCGGCTCTTTCTGCACCGCTGAGCGCGACAGTGACAGGATTCGAGCGGAGCCTGGTCACACGTGCATGCCGTCGTCACGCCACTGTGTTCGCTGACGTGAAAGCTTATATGAGCATGTCTCGTCGTGCTCGCGGTTGCGTGAAAAGATAGCCGCGCACATGTTACAACGCCTTGGTGAGCGCTTTGTGCTCCTCGCACATGTGGGCGCATTTCGATATTAAAACCCGCCTACCTTTCACTATTCGCAAGCAGTCTCGCGTTGAAAGGCATGAACGGTGAACGAGATTTTTGGTTTCACGGTGTGCCGAGCAGCGGCAAATCAAAACGATAAAAAATGGCGCAAATTATCGTTATCATCGTCAATTATTGTACATTGGATGCCCCAAGGCGTACATACATTGACTTAGGCGAGAACATAACGACAAGCACAAAAACCTAATTCAATGCAAAACTTGTCGAGTGAAAATAGTTTACTTTTTAATGCGAAAGCTTTACTAGTCCCTTTACTAGAAAAGCCCACGGCCTATGTGTACTCGCAGATAGTACAGAAAATCTCAACGATGGCATGAAAAATAGGGTGACGTCATCAGGCGGCCGTGTGACGCACGCAGCATCTCGAGCACCGCCACATCAGAAACCCCAAGATACGTCGTGTCTTTATATACTCACCACTGGCCAACCTCCATGTGGTGCCAGTTTTCTAGAAATTAGTACAAAAATTGTGACACAGCCCTTTGTAGTACAGCGTTGCGAGTGGTGTCGTACGATTTCTCGTCCCATATAGCTTACATGTGCTAGTCGACTTTGAGGCTAGCTTTCGACAAGAATTTGAACCGAGGACATGTGCACCTTCAATTCTATGCCTTCCCGGACTTTCGTATCAAAATTGTGATGCAACCGTGCGTCGTACGACGTTCCGTGTGGTATCGTACGCCTCCATACAAATAAGCAAACGTATAAACTCGTAGAAAAGAACTTTAATGTATGGGCGAACATTAAGGGTAAACAATGCACCCAGGGACAGTAAGGCTTTTGCATTCCCGCACGTAAGCAGTCCTGGGGGCCTCTGCCAATTTTTTTTACGCAAAAATGAGCGTTCTAAGGATTTCACTCCTCTACTACGCTTGGTGATGGTGATTTCTTATTTACTTATTTATACAATACTGCCCGCCTTAGCAGGCCCAAGCAGGAAGAGAAGTACTTGAAAAAATGCAAACACAATATTTATTAGACAATTAAAAGGGACTACACATTCCTGAATTCTGACACAAACCATCTAATTCAACACAGCAAAAATTCGTGCCATAAATTCATATGGCAGTCCCAAGCAGGAGGTGAGATACAATACGAAAGAAAGCGAAATGAACATTTAGCACACCGAACGAAAATAGTAAAACAATGGGCTACGCAATATTAAACGTAATATTCCTCCAAAGGTACCTCCGTTCCATGTGGCCATGGTCACTTGTTTAAGAGTCATGCAGGAGAAATACGTCCGGTGAAAGCGGCACTCTCAACCCTTACAAAAATTTCTTTATGCAATCTATGGTCTACCCATAGACTTTTGTCTATAAAGTCTATAGACTGCCTCTACACAAATTCTAGAGAATAGTGTAAAGACGAATACAAATCCTCTATAGACAGTCTATAGAAAATTTGTAAATTTAGGGCCATACACTTTTGCTAGACTCTTGTCTATAGACAGTCTATATACTGTGAATAGACGAAAGGAAATATCTATAGGAAGGCGATAGATTCTATAATAAGTCTATAGACTGTCTATAGATCACTTTTATACAGGAACACTGGGAAAGAGCCGTGTCCCTCCCTCCTAAAGCAACATGCAGAGAAACACAGATGTGCATCGGGTAATCAGTGCCTCCTACTAACGTATTTTTCATTCGGTTCGTAACAAAAGCTGCGAAAAAAATATGGAACTATAATTACTCGTAGAGCAGCTTGGCCATTCGTATACCGTCTCGCTTGCTGCAAGATCATTGCTCTGAGAGACGGCACCAAACGGGTACATGCTGAGAGGAGACACGGTTTGTTGAGCGGAGCCGTCTATATCAAGATAGCGCCGTTGCCACTTCGCCTAACTGCGAAATCCACTCGTGCGCCTCGCATCGTCTCGACGTGACACCGTTACGGCCGAGAGACTGCGGCAAATTTGCTGCTGAACCGCACACAGACGGCTCGTTTTCGGTCGATAACCTCTCTGTGAATATCTGTCTATCGATCCATCTATCTCTGTCTTTCTTTTTATCTATCGTCTATCGGCCAGTCCGCCTATTAGTCTGCCCGTCCATCCGTCTGTCTGTGTCATATCTATCTATCTATCTATCTATCTATCTATCTATCTATCTATCTATCTATCTATCTATCTATCTATCTATCTATCTATCTATCTATCTATCTATCTATCTATCTATCTATCTATCTATCTATCTATCTATCTATCTATCTATCTATTAATCTATCTATTTATCTATCCGTCTATCTTTCTACCTGTGTGTCGTTCTGTTTATATATTTTCTTTAACCTGTTTATATGTCTGCGGTCTGTCCACCTACCTATCTGTATCGTTATCTGTCTATCCATCTGTCTGTCAATCGTCTATATGTCTTTCCGTCTTTCTTTTTACCTGTCTGTCTTTCTGTCTATATCTTTCCTTTCACCTATCTATATGTCTGCTGTCTGTCTACCTACCTATCTGTCTTTATGTATGCATGTGCGTGTGTTTGTATGTATGCAAGCATCTCTGTCGATTCACCTATCTCTGCGTCTGCCTATATGTCACTATCAGTTTATCTCTTGAAATGCCTATCTTCCGAACTATCTGCCTGTTTTTCCTTTCTATCTATGTTTCAGTGTACCTACCTACCTGCCTATCTACCACTATCGATGTCTACCTATATGGGCTAGCTTCTTAGCCTTATCAATAAATCTTCATTGGCACTGGTATTTCATATGCTCGATTCTTATCTCTTCATCTCTTCTGCTTTCGATTTACACGTCCCTCTCTCCCCTTATCAACATTCTGTCGCACTTTGTCCGATAACGCTATGCCTGCGTCTGTTCTCACCCCCCGGGACACCAAGCGGTTCCTGCCCGCGCACAGCAACTGGGTTATATAGAGCGTTGGGGGGGGGGGGGGGGGGGGGGGATGTGCGCTTCTTCCAACACCTCCCGCCTCACCCTCCCCACTTCTTTCACCCTTTCCACTTCTTTCCCCGTGCCCAACACCCTGTTTGCGGCGGGGAGCATCTGGCGTGACGAACAACAGTCGAGCGCTCGCTACTACCCGACAGTACTCCGGAGCTCGTCCGCTTCTCTTTCTATGTATTATTTTTGCCTTCTCTACATTTCTTTCACACTTTCGTTCCCTGACCGTCGCGGTAGAGCGCCTGGCAGAGCTTTGCACGTTTGCCCGGACGAGTCCTCAGCAAAGAGTGATCCCTTCTGGTCGTCCCTTTTTTACGCGCGCCGTCTTTATTATTGCCTCCTCTGGATGCTTTTTTTTGTTGCGTCGCTTTCATGGAAAGCTCGTGCTTATATGCATCAGAGAGCGCCTGATGGATTGAGGTAGATTCAGTGCCCGGTCGCGTGAATAATAAAGTAGCAACGCTGGAATGGTTTTCTGCGGTCGCTCTTAAATTATGTCGCCTTGCGACGTGATGGTGAACTATGAATGTCCTCGCGAGATATCTTCATCCTGCTTCGCAGGCGGGGGTCACTAGAAATGACGACGAATTGATAGACAGTAAGGTTTGTTTAAATTACCGCCAATTTCTGGTTGGCATGCGGCACCACCGCTGTAGTTTTATAACTTCCCCTTCTGCATCGACAACGACGGCCGAATGCGGAGAGATGGTATACTGGGTTTGGCGTTGCTCACAGTCGGTAACGAGCTTTCGTGCTTTCTGGATTAAGCTCCCGACGTTAGATCTGGAATGTCATGTGACTATGCGTGCAATGCGAGGTAGTGATCACAATTCGAAACAACGAACCTGCACTAGTTCAGGGGGAGTGTTCCAGATCCCGTGCCATCTTGTGGCATCCTCTGCAGTTCGGGTGTAGGCATCGATGCGGAACGCTCCGAAATCATGCTTTCTGGGCTCAGCGCCCAACGTTAGATCTTGAATATCATATGACTATGCGTGCAATGGGAGGCAGTGATAACAATCCGAAAAACGAACCAGTACCAGCTCTGGGCGAGTGTTGTTCGAAACCGATCCTTGTGGCAGCCGGTCCAGTTCGGTTGCAGGCGCTTACGCGGAACGTTCCAAGATATTACACGTGCCCAGCGACTAGCTGTACAGTCGTGAGCATTATAAGAGAGAACAAAGTTTAAGCCTTCATTTATTGCTTACTGCGTAATTATGCGTTACAAGCATAGTTTTTTTTTTTTTGGTTTCCAGCTGGTTTTCATCTTGGTGTAAAATATTAAAGTTATTCTCAAATTTAGTGGAGAAATATCGAGAAAATTTTGCAATTTTGTGGAAAAACTTTGTTCCCACTTTTACTGCTTACGACTGTATACGTTACGGCAAAATGGATATTGCTGAGGCTTGATCCATTGCACGCACAATAGACACAGTGTGACACAGCCACCCGTCCTATTCTTTTTGCTGTGTTCCTGCTGTCACTGACTCATAGTGGGCTCGTTGGATTATCTTACCAGAGTTTCTAAAAAAAAGCAGCCTGCCTGCCATCTGGTGCGTACTTATGTCCTCTAACATCGCTTTTTTTTTCCCCCATTGGTAACTCAGACTCTCTCATTTCATGTGGCCACGTCAAAGACCGAACACGAATTCACCACATTCTAAAATGAGGACAATTATGTTGTAGCAATCTCGGGAAGACGTGGTTTCTACGCATGAAACAATGTCACAAAGTATAGGCTGTGACCCAGATAACGGGAACGCGAAATTAACATCAGCCTAAATAAGGCAGCCAAGTGAAAAACTGCTGGAGTCGAAAGCGGGACGTTTCAATTCCCTGCGTCGAGCTCATCTGCAAAATGAGCCTGAATAAAAAGGAAAATAAATAAATATATAAATAAACTATTTTGTTCCGCCTGGGTTTGCAGCAGTCATTGCAGCCCGAAGCCTCCTCTCTTCGCGTGTATAAATTCATCCAGCTTGAAACTTTGCCTTTTTTCTAGAGCGGCTAGCCATTTGACTGATTGAAACTCCAGCTCAAAACTAAACAAGGTACAGTTTCTCTGGCGCATCAGGAGACAGACAGGCTCGAAACGTGCGTGACCTGATGACGGTACACAGCAGCAGCAAAGCCATCTAATTCATCACTGCAAAAAAAAAAAAATCTCTGCATTTGTAACGAACGTGATTTGCACATCACGCTTCAAGTACTTCGGTTTGGTACCTTTTTTTTTACTTTCATACACGGCACGATGGAATATACATATATTATTCTTCTTCAGTTCGCCACGCTCCAGTTCTGGTCCGCATTTTGACACTTTGCTTCTCGCCAGTACGACCGCTACTTTCGGTGAAAGCCAATTTTCGTGTAGTCAGCCCAGCCAATGGAGGAAGAGAAGAAGCAAAAAAAAAAAAACTGACGCTTAGACAACAAGTCTAAAACTTACGCGAGGACAAGTCCGGCTCGAAGGAAGCTGATGAAGTTTCCGCGGTCAGTTGACTTTACGACGGGCACGCCGACGTACTTTGTTGCCACGGTAGCGAGCTCTGTCTGGGCGACGTGTCCAGGCTCTCGGACACGTCGCATGACCAACGTCCTGGGAAGCATGCGCAGGCAGAACCCAGTTAAACACAAACTAGAAAGAAGGTCGCAAATATGCCCGCAAACACCAATGGCGGTGGCCTTAAGGAAGATTAACACTCTACCCAAAAACCTTCCGGAGGGCCAGCGGTGCTATATAGGGTGGACGGCAGTGCGCCCGCTGAAACGCGATAATAAATCTCACCGCTATCTCGCCTATATAGTGCGCCCTACCTGGAGGTTGCATAGAGCTTTTTTTGTGTGTGTGGTCGCGGAAGCCGCGAGCCCATCATGCTTTTTTTGTGTAGCGGTGTATTACTGCTCTGCAGCCTTGACTTGTTCGCAAGGATTTGTTCCAGCTTCTAAAGTGTCCTTCCTCCGGCAACAGAGGCTTAAGTTTCGTTATTAAAGCGCCCTGGCTCCATTGGGCTCACTTTGCGGTTCTTCGCCGCTCGTGTTCTTTTGCTGTTGTGTTTTTTTTTCTTTCCGCGTGCGAAAGCACTAAGTATGAAGCAGGTGGCGAATGACTTATCTGTTCATCTCGTCCTGGGGTTTTTTTCTTTTTCTTATCGCTTAACAAGAGCGCAGTTTAAAAATGCCATGCCGAGGAGAGTTTGTATTGGTTTTCTTCAGTTGTTGTTGTTGTTGTTGTTGTTGTTGTTGTTTGACATCCATATACTTCTGCGAGGATGTTAAGGTTGCCATATCGTTTTTCTTCCATAAAAACGCTAAGGCGCCCGTGTGCTATGCGATGTCAGTGCACGTTAAGGATCCCCAGGTTGCCGCAATTATACCGGAGCCCTCCACTACGGCACATCTTTCTTCCTTTCTTCTTTCACTCCCTCCTTTATCCTTACCCTTACGGCGCGGTTCAGGTGTCCAACGATATATGAGACAGATACTGCGCCATTTCCATTCCCAAAAAAACAATTATTATTATTAATAAAGTCCTAAAGAATATCCAATAAAAAGTCTGCACAATCCTCATTCTTTTTTGCGGCATCAAAGCTCCATCGGGTTGGGGTAATTGCAGCCCTGCATAGAACCTCCGCATCAACTTAATGTTGCTCTGGAGTCGTCAGATTTCCTTGTTTTCGTACCATTTGCAACACCGCGAACCTTGCATTTGGCTGAGTTTTACTTGTCTAGAAGGCTAGAAACGAAGATTCCGGTAAGATCTCTGATGCGTCGCATAATGCGTTAGTTCAAAGTGCAGACTACGCATAAAAAGACGCTTCGTATGGTAGCTTTTTGTGGCTCCAAGGTCTGGGAACATCGGGGCGCTTGCATTTTCTGAATGCTGCTATCAGGCTGCGCGCGCTGAGCTGCCGTCGACGCTTTGCGGCACAGTATAAGAAGCCCATGCGTCACTAAGTTCTGGGAACGCAGTTCGCGAATATTCCGATTGACGCCAGGCTACCACCGACCGGTAAGGTTCCATTCAGCAGTTTTTTTCCTTTTGTAGGAAATTTTAGGAGTGAAAATTGGCGAAACGGGAATATTTATGGGTTTTCAATTAATTTTAGCGGCACAAAAGTTTTCACTTTTTCAGTATTGCTGAACTTTTCCAGCTGGCGCAGCAAAAAAGGGCTGGAGATGGGGATTGTAAGTAGGGAACGATAAAAAAATCGTACCAATCGCCTCTTGCTGTGCTAACACTTGCTTATCATAATGCTTGTTTTCATTCCATACGTAATATCCCTCAATCCTTCTTTAAGGCAATAAAATGACATGAAATTTTATGAAATATTGGGTCTAATTGAGAGAACTTTTCGTTACGGCATGGAACATAGCTGCCACCATCTCCAGCAGGTTCTACACACTAAACTCGAATACGTCTATATGGGAGTAAAAAGGGTTTAAGCTTTCCTCCAGTAAAAAGGGACTGCGCTAGATGATAGTTTACTTCCTTTTTACTCTTTTCTGTTTAGAGTGTACGTAGTCCTAGAATTCCAAACCACGTTGCAGAAAGGACTCGAACCAGGCCGTGTTAGAATGAACTATTACTGATCGACGGATTTTGTCCAGCGATCCATAATGATCGATTGCTTACACAATTAGCAGAGGAGGAATTGTAATTAAGGTTTTTATGTCTCTACCTACTTCGTTGGAAAGTGCAGTATTCCTGAATACCATATACTCCTCTTGCATGCCTTAAAAAAAACAATTATTGATCGGCTTCAGCATGGAAATGCATCGAGAAAAAATGAATAGGATACGCGTGTTTGTGGAGTAGGAAATGAATTGTCGCATTCCCCGCGGATTCCAGAGATAAGGAGCTCTAAGCATAGCCCCATTTGTCCCGGGGATCTGACGAACCAATCTCGCGAGTCCCGTGCTTCCGGGGTTTCCTGCTATAGCACCGAGATTAGGATCAGAGGAAGAAAAAAACATTTCATGCTCGTTTATTCAGCGCGAGTGCAGATGACCTCGGTGGATTCGGTTCGCTAAATTGAAACGCATGCGCGCGATAGAAAAAAGAAAAACAAATCTGACAAAAGAAATTCAATCTGTTGTTCATAACGCTCGTGTGATAAGCGTTTCCAACGTGGTAGCCCCTTTTGTTTATCCTCTAATTTTAGCATCTTTAGTATTATAAGGAATTATTTATTAATAATTAGGTCATTAATTAATAACATTTAATATATTATCCAACAAGATATATAAGGCAATTTTAAAGAAGAGGTATTTATTATTATACGTTAGTCATTAGTTTACAACGACTAATTGGTCATTTACTTTTCTCACTTTACATCTCGAAGCTTTAATTTAAATCACAATAACAATAATTGTTTTTTTTTGGGGGGGGGAGGTAATGGCGCAGTATCTGTCTCATATATCGTTGGACACCTGAACCGCGCCGTAAGGGAAGGGGTAAAGGAGGGAGTGAAGGAAGATATGAAGAAAGAGGTGCCGTAGTGGAGGGCTCCGGAATAATTTCGACCACCTGGGGATCTTTAACGTGCACTGACATCGCACAGCACACGGGCGCTTTACCGTTTTTCCTCCATAAAAATGCAGCCGCCGCGGTCTGGTTCGAACCCGGGAACTCCGGATCAGTAGCCGAGCACCCTTGCCACTGACCCACCGCGGCGGGTCTTAAATCACAAGGCACACCACGGTAAAAGCCTCCAGATTAATTTTGTTCCTATGAAGATTTTTTTTTACAACATGCACCAATTGTCTAGCCTTAGTACAAGGACATCTTTTGCGTTCCGTATTGATCAAAATACAGCCACCGCTGCCGGCTTCGAACCCACGGCCTTTTTTGCTCTGTACCAGAACACCACGGCTACTGAGGCACCGCCGCAAGGTTCCTGCTGGAAATTAAGGGTTAACACTCGTCCACTAACTTAAATAATAGAGTAGTCAGCCGACATAATCCATCCAGACGAAGCCATACGGCTACACGGTCGTCCGTTTAGTTCTGACAAGGACACGCTTAAAAAGTTCTTTTTTTCTTCACTAATAATAATAATAATAATTGGTTTTGGGGAAAGGAAATGGCGCAGTATCTGTCTCATATATCGTTGGACACCTGAACCGCGCCGTAAGGGAAGGGATAAAGGGGGGAGTGAAAGAAGAAAGGAAGAATGAGGTGTCGTAGTGGAGGGCTCCGGAATAATTTCGACCACCTGGGGATTTTTAACGTGCACTGACATCTCACAGCACACGGGCGCCTTAGCGTTTTTTCTCCATAAAAACGCCTTCAGTTTTGGGACGCTTTCAGTTTTCAGAAGGAGAGGGGGAGAGATTACTGACGTCGCACCCCTTCCCCGCTCTTCCTTTGGGTGGCGGGATATATTAGGTTTCAAAGGTAGGTGGCGTGATAGATTAGCTCTTTCCTTGTCGTGTGAGAGTGACAAGGCAGCACGCGCTATTCTAGAACGCGTTCACGGCATTTAGCGCTGAATCCGTATCTTTACAGATGTGCAGAACGTTCGGATTCGTTCCAGAAGTGGCTCATAGCCTTTGTTTCAGCGGTAGCGCATGTTTCTTCTTCAGTTCCTTTTGGTGCACCTCCATCGGCTTGCCTCATAAGCAGATGTGCAGGACGTTCGGATCCGTTCCAGAAGTGGCTCATAGTCTTTGTTTCAGCGGTAGCGCGTTTCTTCTTCAGTTCCTTTTGGTGCACCTCCATCGGCTTGCCTCATAAGCAGATGTGCAGGACGTTCGGATCCGTTCCAGAAGTGGCTCATAGTCTTTGTTTCAGCGGTAGCGCGTTTCTTCTTCAGTTCCTTTTGGTGCACCTCCATTGGCTTGCCTCATAAGCAGATGTGCAGGACGTTCGGATCCGTTCCAGAAGTGGCTCATAGTCTTTGTTTCAGCGGTAGCGCGTGTTTCTTCTTCAGTTCCTTTTGGTGCACCTCCATCGGCTTGCCTCATAAGCAGATGTGCAGGACGTTCGGATACGTTCCAGAAGTGGCTCATAGTATTTGTTTCAGCGGTAGCGCGTGTTCCTTCTTCAGTTCCTTTTGGTGCACCTCCATCGGCTTGCCTCATAAGCAGATGTGCAGGACGTTCGGATCCGTTCCAGAAGTGGCTCATAGTCTTTGTTTCAGCGGTAGCGCGTGTTTCTTCTTCAGTTCCTTTTGGTGCACCTCCATCGGCTTGCCTCATAAGCAGATGTGCAGGACGTTCGGATCCGTTCCAGAAGTGTCTCATAGCCTTTGTTTCGGCGGTATCGCGTGTTTCGTATTAAGTTCCTTTTGGTGCACCTCCATCGGTTTGCCTCATAATCACTTTTCCCACCAGATGTCGACTGCATGTACGCGCTCGCCGCAGGAGTGCGCCAAGGAAGCACATTTAGTGCTAGCGGAAGCAGAAGTAAGCGCTTGGGGTAAAATGGCAGAATGTACAAATATTAATATTTCACCAAAGCACGTAACGTTGATTGACGATGCTCCTGTATAGATAGATAAGAAGGGAACAGAAGGAAAGAAAAGGGAAGATTAGGGTTGGGAAGTTAGCAAGAGAAGGATTCTGGTTGGATACCCTGCACTGTAGGGAAGGGAAAGAAGGAAATAAAAAGAGAGAAGAGGAAAAATCTGAAAGTTAATGACGGATATTGGGGGCATGTTGAGCATGTTGAACAGTCCCTCAGTCTCCTCTGCAGCGCATGACAACTGCCACGTGCTAACTGGCTTCAGAACTTTTGAGAACCACCGTATACTCCTGTCGTATGACCTCTTTACGGAAAGGCCAGGGCGAAGTGGGCCTCGCCCCTGTTATGAGCGAAAAATGTTCTGAGAAAAATCACTCTCACCTCGTTTAAATTCATCCTGTTATTCAGTTGTTGCTGAATCAAGCAGAGCAGTGACTTATTTCAAAGCAGCCCTGTACCTACAGTCGTCAGCTTTATGAAAGGGAACGCGCGAGGGCGTAGCAGATAATAATAATAATAATAATAATAATAATAATAATAATAATTGGTTTTTAGGGGAAAGGAAATGGCGCAGTATCTGTCTCATATATCGTTGGACACCTGAACCGCGCCGTAAGGGAAGGGATAAAGGAGGGAGTGAAAGAAGAAAGGAAGAAAGATGTGCCGTAGTGGAGGGCTCCGGAAGAATTTCGACCACCTGGGGATCTTTAACGTGCACTGACATCGCACAGCACATGGGCGCCTCACCGTTTTTCCTCCATAAAAACGCAGCCGCCGCGGTCGGGTTCGAACCCGGGAACTCCGGATCAGTAGTCGAGCGCCCTAACCACTGAGCCACCGCGGCGGGGCCGTAGCAGATAGCCTGGAACCCTTTCAGAAACAAAGTGGAAAGGGAGGGGGATCCTCTATTGCCAGAAGCAGGCAAGGCAACAGAACCCTTTCCACCACGTTGCGAAACACGGCCGCCACGTATCGTCACAAGTACAGCTCGAGACTATATACCACGCGCTCCCGCGTTCCCTTTAATAAAACTCACGACTGTACTGCGTAAATCCGATCGCAGCAACAAATAAATTGAGTTCCAGAGTTGGGAGAGAGGGGGCGATACATGCGGAGGTTTGGTCTAGTTCCGAGGGGACGGGTCCTCTTTTTAATGCTCGGAACATTCGGTCCCGGATTCCTTCACAAGTCTTTATACAGCATCCTTTATTGGTTCCTGCCTCTTCCTTTTGATGGAGTATATTCTCAGCTATGGCGAACACGCTCTTGACGGCCCTGTTCATCGCCGAGTGCGGTGGATGTTCATTGCCGTCCAGCGGAGTCTGGGCAGCATAATGACCACGATATGACGAGCCGCGGAGAGCGCAGAATGTTCCGGAAGTGCTCAATCTCCGTACGGTGGACTCCATGCTCTAACCCCCCCCCCCCCCCCTCCTCTTCCCCATTAACGCCCCATCGCCGTCAGTCGCCTGCCTGCTTAACCGGTCGGTCGTTTTCTCCATAATGGCGAGTTGGTCCCGACGCCTCATTTTCGGTCTTGTCCTCAACGGAGTATAAGCTGACGAGTTCGTCTTTGAGTAGATGGTTCTTATTCATTTTTTCTTTTTTCATTTCTTCGTCTTCGTAAGATCCGAAGCGGAACCGCCTTTGAGCTCCCCTATCTGGCGCGCTTTTATTGACATTCCTCTCTCGTTTTTCATCATAAATTGTAGCTTCCGTTAATAATAACTGTTTTTTTTGGGGGGGAAAGGAAATGGCGCAGTATCTGTCTCATATATCGTTGGACACCTGAACTGCGCCGTGAAGAAAGGCATAAAGGAGGGAGTGAAAGAAGAAACGGAGAGGTGCCGTAGTGGAGGGCTTCGGATTAATTTCGACCACCTGGGGATCTTTAACGTGCACTTACATCGCACAGCACACGGGCGCCTTAGCGTTTTTCCTCCATAAAAACGCAGCAGCCGCAGTCGGGTTCGAACCCGGGAACTCCAGATCAGTAGCTGAGCGCCCTAACCACTGAGCCACCGCGGTGGGTTATAGCTTCCGTTTCCAGTTTCTTTTTTATAACGCTCTTTTCATTTATTTATTTATTTATTTATTTATTTATTTATTTATTTATTTGGCTTCTCAACTACATAACTACCGACCTACTGTTCGGCTTCTTACGTAAAATAGGCGTCACACCATCATCATCATTTATTGTCCCTTAAAGGCCCCTGTCGGGGTATTACATAAGGGGGGAGCGTATACAAGGCTGATGTGGAAAAACAAAGGTCACAAAAATATAACAATGCAATATAGGAACATAAAGAGAAGCAAGGAACGCGAATAGTTAGAACGGTGCATGTAAAAAAATGCCTTTAGGCCACAAGCACCACACACGTCGGCGAGAGGTTAGGAAAAAAAAAAATGTCAACCCAGGTGATCTAACAACATCGCCTTAAACCTTGTCGCATCGTGCACATTTGTTAGTGAGTCGGGCAGAAGGTTCCATTCTTCAATTGCGGTCGGAAAGAAGGACTTGTTGAAAGCATTGGTGGAGCCATGAAGTCGTTGGACGCTATTTGAATGTAAAAGGCGGCGCGATGTACGAAAGGGAGGAGATATGAGGGAACCACGGAGATAGGGGAAATTGAAGTATAACTTATGGAACAAGCAAAGGCGCGCAACTTTTCGTCTGAGAGCTAAGGAAGTGAGGTCAAGTGATGATTTAATGGAACTTACGCTGGAATGAAAGTCGTATGTTGACGATATGAAGCGTGCTGCACGGTTCTGGACGGCTTCGAGCATGTTAATTAGGTAGGACTGATGAGGACTCCAGATCGCGGATGCATACTCCAGCCTACTGCGGACAAAAGTTTCATATGCCAGTTTACGTATGTTAGCGGGGGAAGAGGGAAGTGATCTTCTAATAAAACCAAGTGTACGTGAAGCGTCGGCCGTGATTTTTGTAATATGATCAACCCAAGTTAATTTGCTATTGATTGTGATGCCAAGGTAACGATAAGATTCAACTTGCAATAGGTCCTCAGAAAATAAAGAGTAAGGATAAGTTAAATTGTAGCGTTTCCGAGAAATTTGCATAAAACTGCACTTCCTAATGTTCAGTTCCATCATCCACAAAGAGCACCAATTTTCGATGAGCTTCAGATCGTTTTGGAGGGCAGCTTGATCGTCTTTAGTATTTATACGGCGGTAGATAAGGCAGTCATCTGCGAAAAGACGGATGGTGGATGAGATGTTGTGTGGGAGGGCGTTAATAAATATTAAGAAGAGAAGCGGACCCAACACAGACCCCTGTGGTACTCCGGAGGAGACGGAAGTAGAATTTGAAGGAAGTCCGCCTATTACGGTGAACTGAGAGCGAGCTGTGAGAAAATTGTGAATCCAGTCTAAAGCAAGTGGGTGAAGGTGAAGACCTGAAAGTTTGAACATAAGACGTTGATGTGGGACACGGTCGAATGCTTTGGAAAAATCAAGATAGATGACATCGGTTTGGAACAAAGAATCAAGGTTTAAGTGAAGGTCCATGGTAAACTCAAATAACTGTGATTCACATGAATAGCCGTGACGAAAACCATGCTGATTTTTGAAGAAAAAGGAGTTGGAATTGAGGTGGGATGCAATATGCGAGTATATAATATGCTCAAGAAATTTACATGGTATGCAAGTTAATGAAATAGGACGATAATTCGACGGGTCGCTCCGGCTGCCAGCCTTGAACACAGGAATGACTTTGTTAATTTTCCAGTCACTAGGTATGGAACTGTTCGCAAGAGATTGATCAAAGATTATTTTTAGAAAATGAGAAGATACATTTTTTGTAGCTTTTAATATTTTGGCAGTGAGGTTGTCAGGCCCGGCAGCACTGGATAACTTTAGTTTGTCTATCAGGGCACAAATGCCAGCAGTAGGGATGTTGATAGGTGCCATCGCAGAAAAGTTTAAAAAATCTTTGTGTGATGTATTCCAGGCAGGTTCATGTGTGAAGACTGATGTAAAATAAGAGTTCATGACGTCAGATCGAAGTTCTGGAGGCACCTGTGAACCATCAGGATACAAAAGGGTAATGCAATGAGTGTTGCCTGATTTGGGTGATAACATCCGCCAGAATTTCTTTGGGTTTGTTAGTAGAATGCCATACAGATCATTGTGGAAAAACTTTATTTTTGTACACCTTAGGAGACGCGTGTAATCCTGCAGGCACGAGAAATATTTTGTCCATTTATAAGCCAGTGCAGTTCTGTTAGCTTCACGAAAAAGACGCTTTTTCTTTTGAGAAAGCCTCCTTAAGGAGTTAGAGTACCAGGGCTTGTTGGAGTCACCGCGAATGCATATCAGCGGAACATAGGTTTCGACCAGATTTGAAAGTTTGTTTTTGAAAGTTAGCCAGTTTTCTTCGACAGACCTATTAGATGCAGACTGCTTGAAATGAAGAAAAAAGTTCTCAAGCTCCGAGTTGATACAGGCGAAGTCTCCCCTTTTATAATCGCGAATGAACTTAACAGAGCGCTGCCGTTGGGGAAACGGGAGTGATAGGTTGAAAATAACTGTGTTGTGGTCACTGAAACCGTCAGTGCTCGATATGCATTGGATGAGTTCGGGGCTAGATGCAAAGACTAAGTCAAGGGTGTTACTGCCACGTGTAGGGAAGTTTACTGCTTGGGTGAGGTTAAATGTCATGACAACGTCAAGGAAATCTTTCGCTTGACGAGAAGATGTGCTCAAGTTTCCCCAATCGATGTCAGGGAAATTAAAGTCACCGCAGAGGATGTAGTTGGCTTTAGGAAAACGGGTATTAAGAACGAGCAGAACCGAGTAAAAATCGGCAATAAAGGAACTGTCACTGTCAGGAGGGCGATAACATGCAATAACTATGCATGTGCTTGTGGAAAGGGTAATTCTGATACAAAGAATTTCCTGGCAGGGATGAGTCATGAGAAGAGAAGAATTAAGACTGGTTTTAATAAAGACTAAAACACCCCCACACCTGCGCGAGGCCCTATCACGTCTGTAGATGAAAAACGGTTTATTGTTGTCAAGCAGTTCCTCGTCTGAGATATTATCGGAGAGCCACGATTCTGTAAATATGGCAATATCGGTGCCGTGATCGTCAAGAAAGGCTTCCACTGACTCTCTCTTCGGAAGATAGCTACGAATGTTTGCTAAAACAAAAGCCATAGTTTCACAAACATGTGAAGGTGACGGAGGCAAAAGTGGCTGATGGTGGGAGGGGAGCCTTGAAACAGACAGTGACCGCTATGACCGATGCTCTACCACGGAATCTGTATCCGCATCGTAGACGAACTGCTTATCGCCCATGGTTAACCTGTCATATCTTACTTTGTATTTTAAACCACTTTCCTTGCCGAACGCACGAAGTTTCTTTTGAGCTGTACGCACGCGCACTGAAAAATCTTCACGGATTGAAAAGTCAGTTTCTTTGAGCTTAGGGCCAGCAGAAAGGATTTTGCATTTATCTTTAAAATGCGAGAATTTGACCATTATTGGCCGTTGTTTCCCTTGCTCGAATCGGCCTAAGCGATGCGCTCTTTCAATGTTGGCGGAATCGATTGATGTGCTTAACTTATCTATGCAGAAAGAAATCACGACCGTTTCAGATTGCTCCCATGTTTCATCCGCCGTATCATGTGCCCTCGCAGGCACTGACAATTAGTTGTGTCGTTCATGGCTACGTTCCAAGCCGCTGAACGTTGTCTCGCGTTATGCCTTCTATATGCAGTACAGGAAATGTAGCGGCTGCATAACAAAAAGTTGGAAGCGGCAATAGATGGCGCAACAGGCAGCAGAAGCTAACGAAAAAGGCAATGCACCGTTTTATCACTCAATACTCAAAACTATGACTGCATTACGTTACAACAAATCATTGTACCTGACGCACTATGGTCCAAGTGGACGCTGCGTCATTTAGCCCCAAAGACTGCTTCTACTATGCTACGTCCACTGTACTACTATACTACAAAGACGCTACAGCCTGCACACATACGAATGCCTACACGAGCTCACAGGAACCTAATGACGTATGCGCAAATACGCTGGACTCTAATCAGATGAAATGGCAAAACAGCCGCTTCTTCAACAACCAGAGGATCGAAGACTAAGCCGAACAAAGACACATAACTAGTAGCTTCGCCTTTTTGTCTTTGTGGTTACAGTTGGTCGCCTAGCAAACAGATATAACTGCTAGCCTGGTTCTTTCGAATCTATTACGCCAATTTCCTTCTCTTCCCAAATGATAAGACACCCTAACGCCGACATTCACGCATATAAGCAAATGCGGACGCGCACATTAATATGCTGACTCGCATTATGCTCAAGTGCAATAGGGTGCTGCGGGCTCCCGGGAGATTAAGTGAGCACCGACGAAGTGGTTATGACGTGGTATCACATATGGTCTTACGACAAACCCATCGGATGTCATCACGATGCTTCACAGCACCCCATAGGATGTTCTTAAGGTCAAAGGTTAATCCAAAGGTCACCCAATGTCAAAGGTCGACTAAAGGGCATAGGTCAAGGGTTCGACACCCCGGTAACTGTACGACATATGGTCATGCACGAACAACGTGGTTGGGGCTTGAGGTCGTTCAAGGTCATTCTCCGGCCTACGCGACGACTGCCTTGTCTAGCGTAGTGAAGCTTTTCGCTTAAAAAGAACAGCACCTATACGGCTCAAAGTTGTTAGGGGCTAGCATCACTTGCTGTGAGCTGAAGTTGCACTCGCTTGGCTCGGCTGCGTATAGAGTAAGTGCCTCCCGCAGCATCAGCCAGCTCATCCATGTTCTAAACACGAATACGCCTGTCATCATCATCATCATCATCAGCCTTACTACACCCACTGCAGGGCAAAGGCCTCTCCCATGTCTCTCCAATTAACCCTATCCTTTGCCAGCTGCATCCACCCTTTGCCTGAAAACTTCTTAATCTCATCCGCCCAACTAACCTTCTGCCGCCCCCTGCTCCGCTTACTTTCTCTTGGAATCCACTCCGTTACCCTTAAGGACCAGCGGTTATCTTGCCTTCGCATTACATGCCCTGCCCAAGCCCATTTCTTTCTCTTGATTTCGACTAGGATGTCATTAACCCGTGTTTGTTCCCTCACCCACTCTGCCCGCTTCCGATCTCTTAACGTTACACCTATCATTTTTCTTTCCATGGCTCGCTGCGTTGTCCTTAACTTAAGCTGAACTCTTTTCGTTAGCCTCCACGTTTCTGCCCCGTAGGTGAGTACCGGTAAGATTATGCTGTTCTATGAATAAGCCTGTGTGGGAGTAAAAAAAGGAGTAAGCTGCCCTCTATCGCGCTCCACTTTGCTGTGCGCTACATGACACTTTACTCCCTTTTTATTCCTTTTTGTTTAGAGTGTGGGTATTCACTCGCGTCGCGGAGTGCGTATACGTACGCGAGTGTCTCGAGTTTCAGAGATCGCGCCATAGATGGCGCCAGCGGCGACGGGCCATCCAAGCCTGGAACGCCTATCGCGCAGCCCCACGTCGACAACGAGCTCGGTGTGACAGCGGTGCTGACAGCTGGTGCTGCATAATTCAGCTCGGACCTCGTGAATTATTAGCGCGGGTTTCGCGGTGCCTCAAGCGAGAGAGAGAAAGAGGTGCCATATTTTTCTCTCCTCTCTCTCAACGCGGGACGTGTCCTCTTGTTTCGAGCCATCATAGCCGGCTCAGCCCAAAGTGTACGCACGCACTAGACTCTACCCTGCGCCTCTTTTCTTCCAAGCCCATCTCCGCCCAGAACCTTAGCGGCCACCGCCATCTTCCATCTGCATTCCTGGCTATCCCAGACAGAGCATTTTTTTTTCTCGACGAAGAACAGGAGAGTGAGGCTACACACAAACGCCGCGAGCCTCTATGTACAGGGGAGGGTGAAGCTCCGCTCCATGAGGTGCTTTCTTTCTATAAAGCCTCCACCTTTTTAGATTCACTTCTGGCTCTTTCTCTTTCTTTTATTCCTTTCTTTCCTTCCCTTGTTTCTAGCTTTCTTTCCTTTTCTTTTTCTTTATTTATTTCTCTATCTCCTTTCTTTCTTGCTTCCTTTCTTTCTTTCTTTCTTTCTGTCTTTCTGTCTTTCTTTGTTTTTCCTTCCTTCTTACTTTCCTTCTTGATTTCTTTGCTTTCTTTCCTTTTTCTTCCTATTATTTTTTATTTTATGTCATTCTTTCTCCGTCAGTCTCTCTCTCCACCTCATTCTCTGCTTTCCCCTGTTACTTTTTTCTGTCTCAAAAAATCCGACCCCCTCCCCCCGCCCCCGACGAACATAATGTGCTCCACCCATGTCGATTTCCTCTTCTTGATTTCGAATGACGCATCATTAACCCAAGTCTGTTTGCCTTGGCCTTCTTCGAATGAGGTGCTCTACCAGAGCTTGTACTTTGCCAAGATGGTCTAAACGAATACATTGGCACGGCTAGCCCGTCGATTGCTATATACTTCACTAGCTGTCAGTTTCATCATAGAGCTAATACTCGTCGCGCCAGGAAATATTTCACTCATTCATTTGCTGGTCTTCTCCAACAAATGGAAAATCGATCACTATCACATAAATTCTAAGCCCTTGCGTCGTCATGGGATCCATACTATGGACCAGGGATAGGGTGTCTCATGGGACCCTTACAAAAAAATTTTTAGACAGTCCATAGACTGTTCGTAGACTTCTGTCTATAAAGTCTATAGACTTTGTAAAGACAAGCCTTAGAGAACAGTTTATAGGCAATACAAATCCTATAGATAGCCTATAGACAATCTATATATTTATGCCCATACACTTTTAGTAGACGTGTGTCTTTAGACAGTCTATAGACTATGAACATACAAAACAAATATATATAGGAAGGCAACAGAGTGTCTATAAGAAGTCGGTATACTGTCTATAGACCATTTTTGTAAGGAGAGAGGGAAAGGAGAGGGTGGTACAACTAGTGGTTTCTGCGCCAGGCAGATGCGGGGGTGGGGTAGGGCTTGGCTAGTCGTTACCTGAATACGTCTCTTAACCCTAGCCTATAGATCATGCTTCCACGATTTGGTTGCCTCCCCCCCCCCTCCAGTAAAAACTAATTCTCCCGCTCTCCTCCTCTCCCCTCCCCCCACCCTCTGCTTCGAAGTGCAGAGCGTCGCTTCCAATGTATGACAAGGCACCCGAATCCTCGATATGCAAGGTCCTGGTCTCCTCTGTATACATGCATACCAGGCGCTTCTTCATTCTGGCTGGGAGCCCCGCCGCTTTTGCCCGGCGATCGGGATGAATAAGTCCATCCGGACGTTCCCATCCTTCATGGTCGCATTTGCATCTTCCTCCGCATTCCGCCGCTTTACACGGTTTATAAGCGGGCCCCCTTTGGGACGAACGCGGTACGTTCATTTATTCTACGTCCCGGGCTCCCTGCGAGAGACGACACGGAAGAACGGTTTCCCAGTGCCCTCCAGGTATTGCGCTAAAATTCGGAGCGAATATCTTTTTATTCGCCTCGAAGAGCACGAATATAAATCCGGCCACGCGTCGCTTGAATGTCCCCTTTTTATCAAAGGAATATCTCGGTGAAGACCTTTTCCCTCCATTCCAGCATAAAACGGAGTTGCCGCAGTCTTCAGTCTGTAGTTTTGTCGTGGTAGGAATAAAAAAGATTTAGCATAGCGCATAGAGGTATTGCCTAGTCCTAACGCTTACCACGACCACCAGCTGCGACTGCGCATGCGTGGCTGTCCCGAACGGGTGACGTGCGGGCCAGCTACGCTCTAAACACGAAAAGACCTAAATGGAAGTAAAAGGGAGTAAGCTGTTCTCTAGCAACGTTATTTTATGAAAGGGTGTGCGCTAGAGGACAGTTTACTCCATTTTTGCTCCTTTCTGTTCTGAGTGTACGGATTCACCTACAGATGGCGCCTCGGAGTTACCTGCGCGCATAGGCACTGCCGGCTTAGCGGGCGCGGGAAGCGGTAGCTCTAGGCGTTGTACGGATTTGCTTTATTATTCTAAAACAGCAACGAATGAACTTTACTAAGATTAACCGTTTCCAACAGAGTGACGAAATAAGAACGACAGTTCCTCCGCAACCCCCCACCTCCCATCCAAGGGGCTGAATGTCACGCGAAGACCTCTTGCGTGAATTCCAAGTGTCAAGTAAGCACTCAGGCAATCACTTCGACAACATGTAAACGAAGAGGTAAGTGTGATGCAGGTGCAGTGCGTATAAATGTGCTGCATTGGTACTCCTTAATTACGCCCTTTTTTTTTAACACGTGACTTAACTCTCTATCTTAACGGTCTGGTCATCCTATTTTGCGCTGGCCACCCTACTGATATGCTCCATATGATATTCTTTGAACAAAGAGTCGGTATGGTATGGAAGATATGAGGAAATCAGTTACCTTTCCGTACGGTTTCCACATGGTTTCTATGTGACCTGTGGGACGTAATACGGAGCCCGCGTCAATAGCGATTTTCCCTCATGCGCTGTACTTATAGTCCGTATAGACTGCGCATGTTGCGTATTGTCATGAACTTGAGGCATATGGAGAACTTACGTAATTATGGAAACCCTCATGTGCAGTGTTTCACCGGTGCAGAAATACGAAAAAAGTGCTGTTGGCAGATATCCGCTCGGGCAAGAGCTCCACCGTCCCCAACGTCACGGACAGGCCCTACACTGTACCGCACACTGGCGCACAAGCACACGCACGCACGCAATCGAGCATATCACAAGCACGTAGTTACACAAACACCGAATGGGACCCCGTTTATTCTGCAGTCTCAGAATGGGAACCAATCCTTCCCTCAACCTCCATCAATGAGGTCCAACGTCAACGACGTAGTCCGAGGTCCCGGAAGCCCACGAGGTCCCGGAAATGAAATATGTTCCGCGATACAGCGCCCCTCAATGCGATGCTTTCTGCGACGATGAACTGCCTCCTTATACAAAGGACGAGAGCTCCGACGGTGTTGAATTCTTTCCTTTTTTCGTGCGGGTGTATTAAGTTCCCCACGCACGGACGAGTCTCCTCTTCAGTGACACGCGTCCGCTCCTGACTCCTCTTCGATGCCTGCTGCAGAACTGATCTCGGCTGACCCGGAGCTCACAGCACCGAGGGGCCATCTGTCTTGGCTCTTCAGAGAGGCGCAAAGACTCCATCGGTCACCCTTTAGGGAAGAGTTCATCGGAAGAAGCTGGAAGCTATAGGAGGGCGCTCGTGTCGAAGACGCTGATGGTTTCTCTTAGAGGGCGCTGCGAAGCACAGGGCTTTTAGCTGTCGACGCGGAGGTCACGGTTCTTTTGCGCGATCGTTTGTGAGCTCAGTGTAGCGAGTTGGTGAGCTAGCTGATGCGCGTCTTCGGTAGATTGGCCTTAATCCAGCGTTTTCATGATTTTGGCAAAATGTGAATGGTGTATCTTGACGGATGCGAACAAGTATTCCGACATTCTAGATGCCAAGAAACGGTCTGTCAGAATAAACTGTCAGCCAAGAGACGTTTTGAAATAATGAAAAACGAAATGTATTCTCCTAAAACCGGGCTTTAAAGAGTTTATGTGGGAATAACGGCCTGAGGGGCGAGTTGGTGCATGATGAAATGAACGGCGGCGCAAACAAGGACACTAACAAGAGACACCAGTGCGCATGTGGTGTCTCTTTCTTTCTTGTTAATGTCCTTGTTTGCGCCGCCGTTCATTTGATCGTTTATATGGGAATCAGGAACAAGTCCATCCGGACGGACTGTAGCTAATAACCTTCAATATTACACTCCTGGTGGTCGAGCGCAATTTCTAAAATGCCTCAGTCAGTTCTGAGGTTATGTTAGCTGTGCACTGAGTTCAATAAGGTTCAACGTAGAACTAAAACAAGAAATCCATTCTTCTTCAGTCCCATCAGTTAACAACTGTAAGTTCTTTAACTGTATAAAGTGAAATGACAAGAAACGCCTAAAACTGTTAATGTTCGTATCAGTAAATATTAGAAAAGAATCACAAGCCGCTAGCTGTTCGCAATTCTTATCAATTCAACTCGCTTTGTGCATTATGTCGTTTTCATGCAAACCGAAACTGATTTCTTTAACAGAGGCAAACACCAACCTGTGTGTGAGCGCAGTCGGCTGGAACATTCAAGTCACTGCCTCATTAGTGTTTCCTTGGAGTGCAGGTTCAAACTAAATTCAGTCCCCAATCGAAAAAAAGCAAAAGAACCGTTCCCGAAATACGACAGAATATTCTGTCGTTTTGTCGTAAAGGCAAATTTTTCTGCAGTACAGCAGTTTTTTCTGCAGTAACTACAGGAAAATTATGTTGGTGCGTCACATTTCTCTTCTTACTTCAAGTTTATAGCTAAACATAGTACAAAAAGTCTCACTTTTAAGTTTTTCGTGTAAGGAACACAACCCTTTGAACGTGCCTCACCCTGTATATCGCCCACCGAAGCGTATGTGTGCATGGGAGTGGAATCACATCAATAGAAAGTCTGTTATTGCTGTGTTTATGCTCTTCACAACTCCTTAATAAAATTCACTAGTCTGCTTCCATTGCAAATAGAGTCACTAGTTACGCTGGTTAGCAAATAAAGCCTGCGACGACCTGTACGAAGAAAGAGGATCTTTAACTAAGGAAGTTAATGCCACGCGCTGACTACATCCCGCTCATCTAGTCAAAATCGCATTAAAAAATAAATCTATTGTTTGCTTCGCCGCCTTCAACACCGACAGGGTTTGTTTTTTGTGAGCTGGAATTTTTTAACTGCCGTGAAACTTTAAAGCTTCAGAACTTGGCACTTCGGTCGCTTGATACATGTGCGCATTTGTAAGTCCTTTCTTTTGATGTCCTAGTTTGTTTTTTTTCACTCTATTTCTCGTTCCTAGTACTCAGAAAAGTCTCTCCTTTGTGTGACTTTATGTGCATGCACCATTCGGGATTGATAGAGTTGACGTTTCATACAAATGAAGCTTGCCAACATGTCCTAATGTTCGTAAGGCTCCAACAAGCATTGTTTTTTTTTTACTGCAGGATTACCCACATGCATAGCCAATGCGAAGACTGCAGGTTCGCCAGGGGACCACTTTAACCAAGAGACGCTTAGAGCGACCGGCTGTACACCATCTAGTATTAGTTTAGATGCCTAATCATTCCCACAGCGCTCTTTATGACAGAAATACGCAGGAAATACCGCTGGATTGAAATTTATTTTCTAAAAAGGCAATAAACTCGGCCAAAACCGATCATCACCCTTAGGGGAATCAGAAACGAGGTGGCGGTGAGAACATTTGTCGGCCTTTGCAATCGCAGTCGTCCTCATTTTTATCGTTTTAAAACATTATAAAATGAGGAACTAATCACTGGGACGCTTGGCTTTCAAAAATGCAACACACGGCGCATTACAGGTGCGCGAGAGCCACGCCCAATCGATTCCACTAGCGTCGGGCGTGTTATTAACGAGCGGCGTTTCATTCGCCCGGCAGTCGTAAAGGAACAGCACGAATCAACGTGTGTATAGCACCTGTGGTTCCCCAGCGCTCCTTCCTGATACACGTGAGCGAAATCGCGAAGCCATTACTTTCTTTTAATGGACTGCGGGTTTTTATTAGAGCCTCGCTATTTCAAAGCTCATTCCATGGAACCGCCATCTGTATACATTCCTCCGCATTAATGTTTTTGTTGTTTTTTTACATTTCATTTAATCCATCGTCAGTTTCCTCGAAAGCATTAAATGCCCAGCGGCGTTCGTTCGTCTAAAACTTCTGTCACTGTTTTTATTTTTTAATGAACGTAATCGACCCAGAGCCGACAGGTGTGCATACTTGGGTTTTATGTGCATTCATTGATCCGGACCATTGATTCCTCACCCGCTGCTGTACGAGTGTTTCTTCACCCACTTTGAAGTGTTTTGGGTATTTGAAACGCTGCCGTAAAAATGAGTAGTTCAGTCGACGTCTCACTATTGAAAACATGTAACCCGGGGCACGAAATGTATTGCAGAACTGATTACGCTCTTTAAGCGAAACATCACAACGTTGAGAAATGTATGCGAAGGTAAGGGAATTTAAGCGGCGCATCATGCTCTATGGACCTACTTGTGGCTGCCACAAGACGCAGGTTCACTGTGAAATTTCAGCATCACGACGCGTGGTCGCTCACAAAGACTCCTTGAGCTTTGATGGACTCCTTTATATTAAAAACCCTTCACAACAAATCAATAAAAGAAAGAATTCTTGACCGCTGCGCTCTGTTTGTCTTAATCTACACGTTTGTGAAGATGAAGAGAGCGCGTAACGTTCTACTGACTTGCGAGGAATTAGGAAATCGGCTGTGTAACGCTTAGCAATTCAAAAAATTATGAAGAAAATGGTCTAAGCACATGGTGTTTAGAGTATACAGGTGACCCTCTTCAGTTGATGAACATTGTCGATTAATTTTGTTTTCATTGCATCTTATGGAAAAAAACTGATGAAATGGGACTAACTGCAACACCTTGTCCTTCCCACTAGCTGTTAATCCGTGGAGAGAGTAATTGTCGGTCATAATTTTTTTGCCTTAACGCTCTCAGGGAGCAAATGTTTTCTTTTGATCGAGTAATACTGGTGGCTACGCAGTTATTCTCCAAAAGGATTAACTCAAATATCCCTTTTACTCCCTTCTTCTCTTGTGGTTTAGCGTGTGCTATTGTGTGGCAAAAGGAAACACTAATGTCTCTCGCTTTTTCACATAGCGGCCAATGGCATTTGTTGTTGTGCCCTCATGGAAACAGCTATAATTATAGCTATAGTGGGTTAGGGAACAAAGGCGAATTAAGGATATGAAAGCTTAAATCAAGAAGAGGAAATGGGACTGGGCAAGGCGTGCTATGTGCATTTTTTTTCTGTTGGTTTGTGGCAGTGTTAGTTAACTCACGCCTGCTTCCTTGGCCACTCTGCTCTCTCCTTTTCTCTTAACCTTACAGTTATCGTTTTCCTTTCTATAGCTCGCCTCGGTAAGCTCAGTTTAAGTTTAGCCCTCTTAGCTAGCCTGAAACTGCTAGGTTCAAACTTCCTGGCCAATAATTGATACTGGCGAGGTACTACACAATAAACTATAATACAACTACATAGGAGCAAAAATGGAGTAAGCTGTCATCTAGCAGCACTTTGATAAAAGGTAGCGTGATAGAGCAGAGCTTACTTTCTTTTTACGCCTATCTGTTTATAGTGTACTATTATGCACTTACCTCTAGTGGGATACTCGTAAGTTGCTATTCGTGGTCGGAGAGTTACTGTCAAATGGACTCCGACCTATTCCTTTACCCCTTCCAATATCCTGCCGTCAATCGTAAACTGCTCGCGCCTTCCCATACTATATTTCACCTTACTTTAACTATCTTCATATTAATTCTCATTTCTACTGTTGTTATTTCAGTGCTTAAATCCTCAAATATGAGCTTCGATAGTCGTACACATATCCGGAAAGAAGGTATCAAAAGAACGGAACACGTGTCACAGTGAGTACAAACAAGTGAAAGCAATGGAGAAGACACTGCGATGCATCCCTTCATAAAGCCGACGGGCGCGAGCTGGGAGTAATTAGAGCCTTTCTTTTTCTGCTTAAACCGATATCTGACACCCGGCAACGCGACCTTTAATCTGAAACGAATTACAACACGGCCCACGTGTGACGTCCCGTGGGCGAGATGAAATACGGCAAAGGCGGATAGACGACGGGTAGTCTTACACATAGAAGGAAACTTCCAAAGCTTTGAAATCATTGCCAGGAAAACAAGAATACGAAAAAGAAAAGCTAACGGTCGTCCCTCCGAGTCAAAACAGGGAAGAATTCTATAGAAACAGAACGATAGAATGCAGATGTTCAAAGTTCGTTTGGTTACGTATAGACGGAAGAAGGGAATAGAAGTGTCGAAACCGCTATGAATGCGTATACGCCCCCAAAAAAACACCCACGTTTCACATTCGTTCCCTACGTTCCAACCCTGGCGGTGATGATTGCAGCCAAGAAACTTGATATCCAGCCCAAAGCTTTTCGACTCCTAGTTCTTTTCTCTCTTTCCCTTCATTATCGTATACATACAAAATATTTTTGTTTTCTAATTCGTTTTATGTACTTCCTCACTCTTTTTTCTAGATACCTCGTGGTTTTTACAACTTCTCTTGGCGCAAAGTAAAAAAACAAACGGAAGCGAACCGGCATCTCCATGAGCCCCACTTTTACGCGGGAAAACGTCTCCTTCTTTTCCCCGCCTTTTTTTTTTTTTTCTCCTATTCGCTGGCGCGCGCGGGTAGGAACGGGCGCTCGCAGTCTTGCTTGATTACGGCCTACACTTCGGTTGAGACCGAAAACTCACGCTGTGCCCTGTCTCCGACTTCCTTCTGTTTCTACACCCCCCCCCCCCCCCTCTCCTTCCTTTCTTCCGCTCACAGTCACTCTTACTTCCTTCTTTGTTTTTTAGTTTCGCGTTTTTTTTTCTTCCTTCCATCGCTCGGCGTATGCGTCGCACGGGTGCGGCCATCTTCACTGCCGTCTTCCTTATGCAAGAAGCGTTCCGCGTTTTTCCATCTTCTGCGTTTCGTTTTATTTCTCGCTGGTGTAGGCTCGTACTGAAAGGTTTGAAAGGTCACGTGTATGTTTTCTTTTTTTATATATGTAATCGTTAGTTCGTTCCCCTGCTCGTCATGGAATAGCGTAGAAAGCTGGACGACCCTGAATTCCACCACGCGTTGTCATCCGTCGAAGTATTTACTTTCCTTTTGTTTCTGCGTCTTTCTTGATCTTTCTTTTGTTTTTGTAACTATCCTTTCTATAGCACCCCCCCCCCCCCCCCCCCACATACCCACCATTCCCCTTCTGTTTGTCTTGGGCCAATCAAATGTTTTCGCTGCCGGGTGCCTTAATTCAGTTTTCAAAACTCCTCCGCTCTACGATTCGCGCGCGCGAAAAAAAAATGTAAGAAAATTATGGTACGCACAATGGTGCGCTAATTATTAGGCACGCTTCCTGAGTTGTTCCAGGCAGTGTCGTATACGTATTTTATGCCGGCATCAATTGTGTGCGTAGCGTCGCGTTTTTGCGTCGGTTTTTCCCACCTTCGTTATCGTTCGCCGCTGACGATCGCACTGTACACTTCCTGGAGCTTGTCCCTGATAAAAGTAAAAATAAAACGGATCCTCACCTGATGTAGTCCTTCTTCAAGACGGCCTCTTCCTTCATCGTTAAAAACTTGGTTATGAGCTCTTTGTTCCAATGTAGGCGACCTTTTTTTTCTGGGGGAGGGGGAGGGGGGGCTCTATGTTTTCTAATTTTGTTAGGCGCTCAAATATTGTACTAAACTGGAAGTGCGATGTTTTACAAGCTTGCCGGAACGAGATGGCTTAAGTTATCACAGGCGAGCATCGTGCAAATGTGTCACCAAAAAGTTCCTAATGTGCCGTAAATATGGTTTTAACAATATTTCACGAATGTTAGTCAGAGAGACTACGTCGATATAACGTGCGAATGGGCGAATGCGTCTTTTTGTGAACATATCTGGTACTTTATAAAAAGTTAAATTTTTGGCTTGTTGGTATTTTGACATCACATTCAACTTAAGCGCAAAAGACTGTTCTCTGCAATGCAGACATTAGGTTTCCGCCAGGGCTAGTCTGGTAAATTATTGCTTGCTAGCTTACAGAATTCCTTGCAAGGTTTCGCCTGCGCAGGCCTGTGGATATTTAGTTGGACCTCGTGATAACGAAGTTCAAGGGGCTCGGCGATTACTTCGTTATACCCGTAGCTTCGTTATAGCCGGTGTTGACCGACTTCCATGGGCAATCCTCAATCCTTCGTTATAGCAATTATTTCATTATAAACCGTTTCGCTATAACGAGGTCCTACTGTATGTCAGTAAATCAGTTGGGAGTAGCTCCCGTGTTCGTGTTCTTTTCTGTTGTCCTGTACTTCGCGCTAAATGGGATGAATGCGGTATCCGCTACATTAGGTTAAACTCCAAGTGGTGACCGTAGACTCCGGATATAATAAAGAGATAATAAAGAAATTTCAATTGGCTTACCAGGCATCTGGCGGGCGCGGTCAACTCTAGAGAAAACCAAGTACCAGCTTTGTCCTGCCTGTACCTGCACATGTGACCAAAACTTGGAGGCCTAATAATTATAATGGAGATCACCCAGGGAGCTATGGAAAGTAAAATGATAGGGGTAGCGTTGACGAAGAACTGGATAGCGAGCTAACCAGCCTTAATGATATTATATTTGAAATTAAGGGAAATAATAGTACTTCAGCGAGCCATGTAAGGCAATGAACGTGTAACCACTAGTTTGTTACCGTAATAAAGGGATTCCGAGGGAAGAAAACAATAGCAGTGAACGGCAGAGAGTCATATAAGGAGATCAAATTGGGAAATCTTTTCTAGGTTGAGATAGTCACGGATGGCAGAAGGCAGTACTGATTAGAGATTATTGTGAAAGCTTTCTGTCCTGCAGAGATAGTAGCCGGGCTTATGACGACTACAGTGAAGACGTGGATGATCCGAACTTTGTTTCTGTGAATTCATGGCTGGGTCGTTTTCGCTGGACCGATTTCTCGCGAGCTCTGTATACCGTCGAAGTAAATCTGGAAATTCAGCCTAAATGATTTCTGCCTCTCGTACTTACGAGGCGTAAATTTTCGCGTTCTGTACTTCGGCTTGTTAAAAGTTGGCGGGCCTAGTTGATGCCAGTTGCTACTCACGTCAACTTGCCAGGAGTCAAACAAAGAAGAGAAAGTTCAGTCCCAGAATAGTGCCTTATTGACGAATCAGAGAAGACGGAATGAATGCGTAGTTGATTTACATACACAAACGTTTTTCAGCTCTCTCGGTACAGTTCAATAATATCCTACCTGGAGGACCAGGCCGGAGTAACCTACCTCAGGCCGACCTCCTCGCCTTTACGTCCATGCAGAAGTTTTCTCTATAAACGTACCCATTATAGATTATTCTCGTGTTTTCGTGAGGTTAATGGCCAACGACCAACCGTTGTAATGTGCAAAAAAACCCTTGTTAGCTTAGACCAGCTTTACACTGTTTCCAAGGCTTCTAGTTTGCTGCGCAGTAGTCCCTTCCCCTGCACTGCGTTACACTGTCACGTATGCATTTTATTGTATTCTAACGTTTAATTCGTTTATGTGAGTTCATTGGTTTATTTGTGCAATAGTTACCTCATTGATTCATTTTCGTTAAGAGCCACTGGCACGCACAGCACGAAAACTAGTGTATCAAGATGTCTCTTCCGCCTCTCACAAAAAAAAAAAAATATGCTTTATTAAAGTTTTGCTCCTCCGGCTGTTTTTAGTAATTCGAGATTTTAACCACGAGAAAAAAATTTGCAACAAACGGAAGAAAACTATATTTTGTTATTTTTCTTCTTTTTTGTGTGCTGCAGCCAACGCTCTTCCTTTACTAGCACTCCGTGTAGCGCCCAAAACGGTTCGTTCCATATACAAGTGCGAGGAACCTTGAAGGGAACGCTGAGTTGGGACTCAGCCCTCACAAAAATTTCTTTAGACAGTCTATAGACTTCCCGTAGACATTTGTCTAGAAATTATGTAGACTTTCTATAGACAAATCCTATAGACTAGTTCACAGCCAATACCAACTATATAGACAGTGTACAGACAATATACAGATTTATGACCGTACACTATTAGTATACTTTCTTCTATGGACTTTCCATAGACATTCGTCTATAAAATATATACACTTTCTATCGACAAATACTATAGACTAGTCATAGCAAATACAAATTCTATAGACAATGTATAGACAATCTATAGATTTATGACCATGAAATTTTAGTATACTTTCTTGTATAGACAGCCTATAGACTACGATTAGACGAAATAAAATATCTATAGGAAGGCAATAGAGTCTATAAAAAGTCTATAGACAATCTATAGGATATTTTTATAAGGAAGGAACCTAAACAGTACAGCTGGACCTTACTTGAAAAAGGCACCAGAATAATCGTGCGCCTATTGAAAAACTACCTACGAAGCAAGCATGAAATACATGCTCAGTGCGCGTGCTTGGGAAGGTATCGTTAAGTGCACGCTAACAGAGGGCTCCGCTTCGCTATTTATTCGGCCCGCTCCTAACGAGGGCTCGCGTGCGTGCCGACGCATAACGAAGATGATCGATCTCGGCAGCAACAGCAAACTTTCTTCCGCCAACTTCTCCGGCTTGGCCTAATTCCGTAGGCACGTGCCCGGCCTTATACTTTCGATAATTAAAGCCACTCAGTGTATCCGGAAGCTCCCACACGCTACTGCTTATCGTTTTCTGCTGCTTATCTGCCCGTAGAGTTCGTCTCCGTTTCTCTTCTGCGTAGCCCTAATGAGTGATGACGCTTATCTGATATCCAAGAGCGGTAACGAACCGGTCTTCGAAAAAAGGTCGCCTTGTAGCTCATCTTTTTACGTGCCTACGTGTGTACGTGACTGTACCACGGGGGAGAGTGGTGCTGAAGAAAGCCTGCCATTTCTCTTGACGTGATTTTTTTTTACCGCTTTATATGTGTTGTGTTCCGCGCTCCTATGTCGATCAAGCGTTAACATCTTGTCAGAAGGAGACACTCCTAACTGCACTGAGCCACTTCTACCAATCGCAATACAGGAATGGAATGAATTGCCAGATTCTACTATCACGGAAAGTGACCCTGTCAAATTCAAAGACCGGTTACTGTCTTTCTTTGAACATTAAATTTGTCTATATTTATTTTCTTGCCCTTAGTTTGATGTGCTTGAGCCACTCGTTTGTAAATCCCCTTCTCTACTCGATTGATTTTTTTTGTAACTGTCTTAATTGTGTTCTCATTTGATGGTACTGATTGTATTCGTTGTCCTAATTGCCCTCATTGTATGCTTATATATGTTTTACTAGATTTGTTCTTTTTTTCAACCTCTTTGACTTTGTTCTTAAATTGTCCTACGTACGTCGCCCCCCCCCCCCCCTTATGTAATACCCTGTGAAGGGTCCTTAAGGGATCAATAAATGATGATGATGATGATGACACGCTACTCCCGATGACGGAAGTATGCCCGCTCGCTGAAGGGAGATGCAAAAGTGGACTGATTTGTTGCATTAATTAGAACGCGAGTCTGAGATGCAGGCAAATTAGCAGCGCTGATTGGAGCTGAGCTGTTCCGCGCGTAAGACTTATGGGAGGAACTGAACGCCTTGAGAAGCATAGACAACGGCACGAATCATCAGCTTTAAGCCATGCCACTTCTGTGTTTTATGTCCCATCATGTTGTCTTTCTGATGCTTCAATTTCCAATCATAGAAATTAGCACCTAGCCATCATAGAAACTGCACCTAGCCATTACATGCACCCGGCGTACTTTGAATGCACTTCCGTTGAAAGCTAACGCATGTCTGTTTTGACGATGAAAATGCTGTTTTCAACTTTTTTATTTGTAGACGCATGGCTCTAAGCAGTCAGGAAATGGGATTGATGTTGCTGATGCTTACTCAGTTTTTTTTTTTTTACATACCGCGCCTTCGGAGAATCCTCCAATACCCTAAACATCCAATCGAGCACACTCACTGAGAGTTATTGGCAAACATGCAATTTCCGGGTTCATTTGTTGCAAAAAAAAATTGTTACATTTCTTACATATCGTAACCGATAGCTGAGCAATAATGAATGCGCGGAGAGTTAAGAAAAAAAAAGAAAAAGAATGAAATTGAAGCAGCCGAAGAGCGAAAGAAAATAAAGGGCAAAGAGACAAAGGAATAGCGAAAGGAAGAAAAGGAATCAAAGGAAACAAGGAGAAAGTAATGTGTAAAGAAAGGAACAGGACAGGTGAGATTGAGGTTCGTGGAATTCGATCTTTACGACGTGCCAAAAGACGCCGCCCCCCCCCCCCCCCCCCCAATTCATTTCCATAAACGGGTCATACATGCAGGTGGCGTCCTCGACGTCTGCGTTCCAGCAGCAATGGCTTTGAAAGTGATGTTTGAAGGCTCCGTAGAGACGCGGCTGGCACCATCGTTCAGCCATCATTTTCGAATAAAATTCTTTTTCTCCCATCTACGCTGGTTGAACTCGCCATTCACTTCTCTCGTCTGCACCACGGTGCTCACATATCTGTCGATCGTTGTGACGTTTGACAGGCTGCTTTTAAATCTTGACGTGTTCAAAACAAGCGAGGTTTGTATGGGCGAATACCCACATTTGATGTTCTGTTCTAATAACTGGGCTCATCAGAAAGGTACAACCAGATCAGGAAATACTTCTTTAATACGACTCGTCTCCTATTTTCTTTTTTTTCTTACGCTCACTAAATATCTTCGCTTTTCCTTGAGCACTTCCGCCCTGGCTTCATTTACCCGTTCGCGTTGGACATGCTTTTCTTTAGTTCTGTCGAAATACCGACTGTAATAAATTTTTGTTATCTAGTTGCGTAGGCTTCGAACGCCAGTTTATTTGATTTCAAAGGATCGATTTGCTGAATTACCTCTGTGAAATCAATGTTTTCATCCTAGCTGAAAAGACGTTAAAATCCTGCTTCGCTTTATGATCTCGGTGTAATCGGATATTTTATTTCGGCCATACCCGGGGTGGTCTCATAGCCTTGCATTACTGTTGATAACAGCGTAATAAAATTTTCGCCTCTGCACAGGTGGCCTTAAAGGCCTATTTCACAATATTATCATGGCAACAGAAGCGACCTTAAATATACGCTTAGCTAGTAATTTTTGCACTCGTTTATGGCACCAAGCGAAAACGAACGTAACGAAAACAAAGTTTACTCAAAAGATATCTGACATTCATTGGTGTTGGCGTTGTTCCCTTCGTCTTAGTGAATTTGTGTTTCTCCTATCTGGATTTCGCGTTGCCACTGCGTCCCAACCAAGCTGCTGTCATTCACAATCACGTCGCGATAAGCTGATAACGCCAGGAAGCAATTCACGTTAAGCGGCTTTCTCAAGCTGGCCTCCTTTCCCAATCCTGTCGTCTAAGCTGTGTAGGCTGCTATTTGTTCTTCTTTTCTGGGCTGCAGATTTATAGTTTGGCCTAAACCCTGAAGTTCTTTTCAGAAACGGAAATTGGTTAGCCAAAAGAAAGTTGTGAAGAAAAAGTAGTGAAGATTTTTTTGTTGTTCTCAGCACCTTCCCACTGTTGTAGTTTTATTAGCAAAATCCTCTGGCATGGTATTTGGTCCGTTATTTAACGATGAGGGATATGGCGTAGTCGCCTCTATAGCTCGCAAAGGAGACGCGACAAGCCACGCCTGATTACAAGGAACGGGTGGCGGGAAGTCCGGCGACTCAGCGTCAGCTCCGTCAAGGACAACTAAAACGCACGAGGTGGCCATTAACAACAACAAGACAGACAGCGTCAACACCCCCCCCCCCTTCTGACAGCCTAAGATAGCGGTAGACAGACAGACAGGCTCTAAGCCAGCTCGACGCCATTTGCGAGATATATAACCAAAACTGCGCGCGAAAACCCCCAACTCTCCCTAGGGACGTGTTCAAAACGTAAAAGAAGCAGTGAGAACTGTAAACACAGTTCTTGTGCTTCTTTGATGCGTACAGTGGAAGAAATTTATTATTTCTTCTGCTTTTTTATCTACAGCTGCACATTGAAGACAACGAACGACATATATTTTCATCCCTTATTTTCCTCGGTACGCAAAGCACGCACACCCTTCCTTACCCCAACCGCCTTCGTAGCAGACAATGCCCCAGGTCGTCACCTTCAATTCGTTTTATTTATTTTTGCTCCCGGCCGTTGTCGTGTTCCACGGCCCAAGTTGAAACTTTCCTTCAGGCTTTATTATTTTCAGAACGCCTTGATTTCTTCTTGGCTTTCTATACGTGTCTTTGCCGTGCGCTGCTCACTCGCTAAGGGCACATACCTGCCGGCTCTCTAAAGTTCACTGTTTACTTGTTATGTACTTTTCCTGTCTCTGTGCAGTCGGCTTGCGCTGGAAATTCAATTTGGCACCTTCGCCGAGAACGGCCCCCGTTATGCCGGTTCTTCCCTTTGTTCTGAGTGTGAAAAAAAAAAATAAAGTAGCGTGCGACTAAAAACAATCCTCATGTCCCGAGCGACCTTTCATCAACGTTTAGCGCTGAGTTTGTCGTGGCACGTGTCTAAAGCTTCTGACGCTTTCCTTACTTATTTTTTATTTTCCTCGTTATTCTTATCCAAATATCGGGTTAGGACCGAACGAAATATGCTGTACGGATCCCTAGGCAAGATTTGGCCAATACGTTGGTAGTCAGGTTTTTTTCCGATAGAGGGGGTTGGACTTCAATACGTTGGTAGTGAAGTTCATTACCAACACAGGGGGTTGGACAACTCACCGTCTAGGAGGACACTTCAGTCTTCAGTCTGCTCCGCATATTCATGTCTCCTCGAAGGTGAAGCTTTGCGCCAACGTGGCCATTGTATATCCAGTTCGAAATAGTCGTCTTCCGCGCCTATTCTGCATGAGTGGTGCATCTTGAAAACGGATTTATATGTTTACTCACGCGTCCTCCTACCTCTCCCGTGTGCTGAAAATTTCCCGCTTTTTATTCAAGCTATTTATGCAGAATACACTGAGCCTGCCACCGCTTTTGTAGGAATCAGTGTTGATTCTGCTGCACCTCGTAAAATTTTTGAATAAATAGGGATGCTCAACGAATTTTGTTTCCTGGGTTCTGTTCCTTTTAGTAAGTAATAAAATTAAGCGATACTAAAGTGGAATGGAAATCATCAAGGTACTCCCCTTACAAAAATTTCTTTAGCCAGTCTATAGACTGTCCATAATCTTCTGTCTATAATTTCTATAGACTGTCTATAGACAAACCCTAGAGAAAGTGTATAGGAATTCAAATCCTATAGACAGTCGATAGACAATGTAGGATTTATGGCCATACACTTTTAGTAGACTTTTAGTAGTGTACAAAACGAAATATCTATAGGAAGGCAATAGAGTCTATAAGAAGTCTATATACTGTCTGTAGACCATTTTACAAGGGGATCTTTCCCGGGAATGCATCACTTTTCGATCAAATACATCACGAGGGAAACACGCATCGAGTATTATGAAGAAAGTGGTCACTAGCGCAGTGTACCATTGATTTAAGCAGCTGCCCTCGAACTATTGCGGGACTATGTCATGTCCATGTTATGTCCATGTCATGTCCATGCCATGTCCATATCCAATACCTTGTTCATGCCATGCTATTTTGTGTCTGTGTTATGTCTATGCTATGCTGGTGGTGATTATGCCAAAGGAATATGCGAGGCTACGCATGTGAATGTCATGAGTAAGACGGTGGAGAGGGGGAATACCCACCTTTCTCCTTTCATTTGGCTGGTCTTCATACCATAGTAATCCTCTCAGTACTATCTTTTTTTTCAACAACATTCCAACAAGGCAACCAACATGCATCCCATAATGGAGCGCGCAACACGCTTTCACCATATTTGCTTCTCCCCATAATCCCTCTGGGGTCATGTTCTTATTCCCGCACTCCCGCTTCCACGCCCGTGCTCCTTTTTTCCCTATTCTGATGAACAGTCTTCGCTGCCCATCATCCCCTTTCGTATCGACATATCCCCCGTGGCAGGATTATGCAAGCAGGCGTACTGTTCCTTCTTCAATACGCACTGCCACCTCGTGCTTTTCTTTCCCTAATCTCCCTATTCTTCTCTTTGTCCACGTGCGCAGGAGACGACCTGGAAAGAAAAGTAGAAAATGGGGACGGGGAATGGGGAAAGAGGGAGATCAGCGACACCCAATATGGGGAAATATTCCATTACGCACCTCATTTCCCATTCACCGCCGGGAACGTTGCGATAGTCGCAGCACGCGCCATCGAGTGTGGGTGTCGCTTTCGAGGGCTACCCAGTGCCGTTCGTTTTCTACTCTAAAAGTTTTTACCTGGCTTGATTTCAATTCTTTTATAACCCATTTCCACTGGCACGATTAATCAAGGAGAAATTGATACGCCGTGGGATATAGGCGTTCATACTATTTTTCAGAGCAAGCATCGAGCAGTTGTACCGTTCTTTATTCCTGTGTGTTCTTTTTTACCTAATCGGGGTACTTTTTGCAGAGTATTGTCACTGTTCTTGGCGTCGCAATATGGCGTGACCAAAAACTGCATTTTTCCCTGTTGACACAATAGGTATCCATACTTGGGCCGCATTTTAAATCGATTATTTTGCCGTTCCATTCTTTCCCCTTCTTTCATTGGCCGGTGCATTCTGTGACGTCACGACTGACCGAAAAACACGCAGAGTAATGTTCCCGCGCCTTGTGACGTGTTCTATATGACGATTCTAATAATTACATGTTTTATGTGCAGCTCATATGCTATACGAAAAACGCGTACGCAAAACCCGAAGCTTTCAGGACTCCGCATGGCGTCATGCATATCATGTGGAACAATGTGAAAAATATATAGAATGCATACGAATTTTTGTATAGCTGTGAACATATTATGAGCTCCATATTCCCATAACTCTATCTGAGCCGCTCATATGGAGTGTTTCAGTAGGGCCTGTAGTCGACCAAGGTCAAGGAAGCTAAACGACTAATGGGGAAAGAAATCTTTACCAGATGGCGCCTCCGGTGTCAAGAGAGTGGTGGGCGCCCTCTAGAATGTGGTATATGAGAGTGGGCACCTACGGGGTAGTGGGCTGTGGACATTATGGGCCTGTCTCATTGATAGTAGTTACAGCAGAGCACGGTTTTAAACCATGCCAAACAGACTAGCCTTAACTCAAGCCCTTTATTTTGCCCAGGGTAATGTCACAAGGAAGGAAAGAAGATACTACCGTATTTTCTTCCCTCACCCAAGTAGAAATAGACTTAGTGAGGGCTGTAACTATCTATAACTACCCGCGTAACTAGGAGTGCCCTGGTAGGGATTGTCACGACAAATCAGGTGCAACATGAGTTTTAAGGGAGGATCAAACGCCAATCTACCCCTTGGCTGCACCTGTATGCCCACCTGTCGTCGAGAAACTGGCCAAAGCTCCTTGGGCAGGTAGCGTACTAAACTGGTGAGTGTGTCACACCAGCAAGTCGGTGTCCTACGAGTAAACCAAGTCTGTGTGTGAGGACAATAGGCGTAGGAATGTCTTTGGCATGTTCCATGCATATCCAATGTTCCTGCAACTACGCACAGTAGAAACTTATAGCTCACCTTTAACAGTTTATTCAGCGTTTATTCAAAAATATATACAAAACTTACAAGTAGAAAAAGAATACATCAAGTGGTATTAAAGCTGACCACAGTACCGCTCCTTGATACATGTTCTGTCACATATTTGAATAACAAATCTCCTATGCAGCCCTGGTAGGACCCTTCAGAGGCTCGTTTTTTACACCATGCTCTAGAAGGTGTTGCCTCTTCTTTTATTTTTTGCCTTTTCCTTTCAAGGCCAAGCAGCCTTCCTTCATTAAGGACGCTCAGTTTGCTCGATATGTTCCGTCGATTTTTTCGCGCTATTTTCGAGTCTCTGGTCGATATCTTCACTTTCCGTCACACAACCAGCATTAGCGATAGAAGCAAAACATTTTTTCTTTCGCTTTCGCGAAAAGAATCTAATCTCTACCGCCGCCTAATTACATTCCCTGCACGCACAACATGTTCTTTCTGTTTGCCTCTTCGGGCACTTAGAGGCTGATAGGCGACAAAAGGCATTTTCCCCCTTACTTCTGCCGAGTCTAATGCAGAAAGCTCTCGTCGGCTTGATCTAAAAGCACATCTTTGTTGATAAGTTGCTTATGCGAGGAAAACTTTCAGCGGCCCTTGTAGGACGCTTCCCACAGTTTCTGATGGAATGGCAAACAAAGAGAACTGGTTGAGTATACCTCCTAATGCGTCTTATTTTTTTTTTTTGCTCATACCGTGCTCTGAATGTTTATGATGTCTCCATTCTCGCTCAATACTTGCCCCTCGATATCGGCCGGTCGTTATTACGCCATGGAAGTTGGGTTTTCTGCAAGCGGCGCTACATCCGCGTTGTTAGACGAAATGGGCCGAATAGCGACTAAATAAAGGCCTATATAACGGCGCCCCATGTAGCCAGTTAAGGGCCACATAATTCGCCCTAACGGGCCAGGTAGCAGGTCGGCTGAAGGCTACGACGTTCGTTCGGAAAACCACCGACAGGTGTCGTCACTATCTCCGTCACTGAGTTGGTTCTATAGCTTTGCTGGTGCAACCAAGTTTTTACCTAATAGGAAGCTTGCTTTCGAAATCGTCTTTAGCATGGAAAGTCGGCTTAATAACATGACGCCCTCTAAGGACCTTTCGTGAAACTGTCGACTTTCTATCGTACTTTGTAAAGTTTCTCCTGCGCTGCACATAAAAAAAAAGAAAAATACTACAGCTACAACCATCTCTCACTACACATTCTTTCCTAAACTTGTAATTCCAAGCAAAAGGTATTGACTTCTACAGCGTACTTCAAGGTTCTTCATCAGCCTTACCACCTTTCCCGCCCATCCCTCAGACTTCAACGGAGAAAAAGTTGTATCATGGTTTAAGAAAACGGCATGAAACTGAAGCAGCGAACGTACGTGTGGCAATACCGAAAAAAACAAAAAAGTTTCGGACATTTGGTACCAATGACTCTACAGCAACCTCCCAGCAAGGCAACCCAATACAGCGGCTACTGACCTCGCGCTTTTTAAGTCTTCTTTCATCATTTTCTTTTCTTTTTTCTCTCCTTGCAACCCATCCCCCGTCACCTGCCTCGGCTATTCGATCGTTTCCAATATTAATGACGCGGATGGGAAGACGGTCGCGATATCAAAAGTCGGGTGCTGCCGTGCGCAGCTGCTCGAAAAAAAAACCTCTAGACTCAGTCAATGGTCTTCTGAAAGCTAGGTCGTGTTGTACGGTGTTACCCAACTCACTGCAGTACTCCGCATTAATCGACGTAGTTGCTAAGGATCAAACGGGCCCTAACTAGCACAAAATGCGACCTGCGCAAGGTGTAACATTCATGATTGAAGAGTACGCGCCGAGGCAGAATTAATAACAAGGTACGAGGCGACGACAAGCACGTACCAAATACGTGACCTCCGTTGGTCACCTTGGTCTCCTGATCATCGCGCTCTGTCTGATCAAAAGCGTTCAGCATTGTGTAACCAGTCAGAGGCCGACGCTGGGAACGAACATTCGCAAGCAAAGACATTCGTGATTGGTTGGCCCTGTTTGACCGAAGCATATCGGACTTTTATGATTGGTCCGTGAGCCACGAGCAGTTCGACAATCACGAACCTTCATTACGCGCGCCAGCTCTGTGGGAACAAAAATGCCAGGAACGAATTTGACATGCAACAATGTGCGTGATTGGTTGATCACATTTGACTCTGGCATTTAGGGCATTTATGACGCGTCCGTACAGCACATGCTGCCGGCCAATCGCAAATCTTTATTACGTGAGTGTTCGTTGGTGCCTGCGTCTGTGTCTTTTCTGCTGTCTTAAAAGGCTGTATTTTGTGCTGAAGCGCTGTAGGGGCAAATAACTAGAAGCAGATGTTCGTGTAAGAGCGCTCGCGTTTCGTTGGGCGTGCTTTACCATCGCATATATGCGACTTTTATGATTGGTTTTCACGCCGTTTGCTGCTGTCCAATCACTAATGCCTGTTACTTGCGAAAACTCTCGTGCGAGTAAACAACTGTGCGAACAAATAAATGTTCGCACTGTAAGAACTCTGTGAATGGTTGGCCACTTTCAACCGTCCCGGCCATCTCAGCCATCTGAGACGGGCCAATGCGCCAGGTGCTGCTAGCCAATCACGAGCCTTTGAGAACCGCTAACAAAGCCCATGTAATCCTCCTATAGGCTGAAAATCATTCCGTACTTTTCGCAATAATGCACAGTTTTCGTTGAGCGCAATAAATATGTAGCCATGTGTACCGTAATTCCAGCAGTTGCCTCACGTGTCCTCCCAACAACAAACGAAAATCAGCAATTAGGTGCAGCTACTTACCTATACCTAATTATCTGACACGCTCTGAATTTCGATGGGCTGCGTCGTACAGCTCAAAGCGATTCATCTCTCCGTGGAGGTCTTTCATTGGATTAGGGTTTTCCTTTCGCATTGGGCTGCTTGAATTCAGGGGGTTCCTATTTTTCCCATATAGCCATTAAAGTTGTGATGAACGAAACAGTTGGAGAGGATGCTAGATTCCTCTCGCAAATTGCACGCGCGTGCGATGGCATTACCTCCAGGGATTTCCCTATCATATCAGCACTCACACTGGTAATGGCTTTGAGCCAGCCATGCGTAGTTTCCACGTCCCACCACTTTCGATTTATTTTTGTTGTTTATCTATTTTTCTGGCGAGCATTCAAAACGGTTCGAGTGCGTGTGGGTGTCTGTACAACAGAACGCCTCGCCGTCGACGCGTCTGTATATTGTGTTTCGGCAAGATATATAGCAGGCCCTCACACGAGACATCAGCGCTCCAGGCGCAAATGCGCGGGCGAAATGCACTCCGGCGACTGGCCCGCGAAAGTGAGATAAGCGGCGGATATTTTCGAAACAAAAGGCAGGGGGGGGGGGGGGGGGGGGGAGAGAGAGAGACCGCGCGCAAACTGTTGCTGGTAGCGAAGCTCATTTGTCATTCCCACAGTTCACATTCGCCGAAAGACGTGGCGGTGCACGCACTAACAGCGCCCCGGCCTCTCGCTCCTTATGGAGTTCTCGTCTATAGGAGGGCACCGAGCTCCCTGAAAAATAATCGCCAGTGGCACTGTAGGAACTTACGCGGGATAATGCGAAAGCATTGCAATTATATTCCAATTTCGTTCTAATTTTATTTTAGTTCTATTCTAAATCTATTCCAATTGTATTCTTATTGTGTGATATTTCTTTGTAGCTGGTGCAGTCCCAAGTACTACTACTCACTATTAACATTTCGTTTTTTTTTTCCCCGCCTTTGATGACGTCACGCCGTTTCGACCAATCGCGAGTTTTGTAACGCCGCCAGTTTTGGGCGACGCTGGGTTTTCGTGTCGATCAGCCATTTAACTAAAGCCTGGACTTCATGTGCGCGAAAGAGCGAGCGACGCGACAAGGCGACACGGCGACGCTCGCTCCGTCGCTTGTGGGCAACCTCCATGCAAGCGAAGGCGGCAGGCGACGCGAACCCGCGACGTGCGCAGCGGACTCAAGCTTAGAAACACGCCCGTAACCTGTTCTCTCCCTTAAAATTTTGTGAGTGTGCCTCATAGTCAGGGCCAAAGGAATTTTTCCTCTACGGCAGCGGTGTAGCGGCAGTTAAGATAACCAACGGCGTGCTTGTGGAGACGAAGTCCCATCACGGGTCCACGGGGGAGGTGTGCTTTCTTTAGGTGCCTGTGCACTCCGGCTTAGTAAAAACACTCCCATAAACTGTCACCGCAATCTGACTGTAAGTGAGTAATTTATAATATACAAGTGAGAATGCACGCCGCGAGCGTTTCTGCACGTATATATAGTTGGAGCGAAGCGGCACGGTGGATCGAGCGCCGGTACCCGCGGCTGGACACACATCTCTCCCTGCAGTACGCCCACTCGTGTAGCCCGCTCCAAATGCTGTTAGCCCTCCGTAGCCAAAAAGTAGATTGTTTTCAATAATTAAATCATGCGGGTATGCCTCACAGCTACAAAAACAAATATTTTCTCGACGGTGGCGATGACCAAGACGACGCGCTGGTAGGGTTTCTTGAGATGTAGCCGTGACAAACCATGGACAAACCGGAAACGGTTGTGTGGGGCTCTGATTGGCCAATCGCGTGGGCGACTTCCGGGCGACGAGCGAAATTTTTTGTTGGCGCAGATCCGAGCGACACGGCAAGCGACACGGCAAAAATGCTTCGCGCGACGGCGTCGCTCGTCGCTTGCCGCCGTCGCCTACGCGTTCGCGTGAGTTTTCGCGTACTTAGAGTCCAGGCTTAATGTTTTCGCATTAGTGACGCATGTAAAGAAGTTTGCTTATCTAAATTCTTTTCGGCAACTTTAAGTGCGGAGTGATTGAAAGAGTGAGTGAGTAAAGGACTGAGGGAGTGAGTGAAAGAGGAGCGAAAGAGTTAATAAGTGACTGAAAGAGAGAGTGAGTGGGTCTGTGAGTAGAAGAGTGAGGGAGGAAGTTAGTGAGGAAATGAAATTCTAAGTGGGTTTGTGACGGAGGGAGGGAGGGAGGGAGGGAGGGAGGGAGGGAGGGAGGGAGGGAGGGAGGGAGGGAGGGAGGGAGGGAGGGAGGGAATGTATCAGAGTGAATGTGCTTCATATGAGTGTGTCTGTGTGGGTTTCTGAGTGCCAGTGACTTACTTGGTTAGTGAGTTTAAGATGCATGCAGCCGGTCACTGGGTAGGAACCGGGTCTCAAAATGAGGGGGATTCAGTGGGGTGAGCAGGTGAACCAACCAGCAAGGGAAAGCTGGCGATGTATCACCGCCATCTTGAAGCACGTATACGTGTAGCAAGGCTTCACGACGAGCCACCACATCGTAGCTATAACCAACTTGTTTCGTAATCATGACACAGTCTGGCTCACACATGTTAGTGCCACCGCTGAATCGGCGGAGAAAAACAACAGGAATCGATTACCTTGCTTCCCAGACCACTAACTGTTCTGTCGGTGCTGTGTGTGTTGCTTCTCTCTATCTTGTCCCGTTTTTCGCGCCGTTTTCAGTCTTGTTCTGTCTGGCCTGGATATAGCGATAGCGCCAAGGAATAGCTGGTTGAGGCGAACTTCTTCTGCCTATACCCGTGGATAATTCAATACGCTGCTATGGAAAAACCAGATTAGAAGAAAAGAAAATATTTTTCTTCCTGTCTACGAACATAGAGAACACAGTGTTATGAAACTTCACGCGAGCGGGCCCCAATGCGGTCGAAGGATTTTCAATTTGAACCCAGCCGCTTGTTTTCAACGAAACCGTGTATCTCTTTTATACTCGGTGCGTTTTAAGTTCTGTCGGTTCAATTCTTATTCTAATCTTGTTTGTTTCATTCATGAGGCCGCCGCAGATTGGCACGCTTTAGATTACTCCCAGAGCATTTCGATCGTCGGTTTCGGGTCAATGTATCCCACTTTGTTTCACCCGTCGAAGTTTCATCTATCTCACCACCGAAAATTGCTGCTCGGTTCGTAAACACTGCGCTAGCACAAACTCTCCGCGCAATTTCATCAGCGCAAAGGCCGCAAGCGTAAACATTGTGTGGTCCGCTGTGAAAGAGTATACGTATTGCTACATCGACTAAAGTTGCTGCGGTCTCAACACTCAACATAGTTTTCAGGCAACTAAGACTACCTTTCGCTGCATGCTTTTTTGCGCCCCTAGTTTTCGTCATGTACGGCCTTCTTTACATACTTCAGCCTATTAGTTTGTCACGAATTTTTGAAGCGAAAAGCTTCTGGTAAAGCAGTCGTCGCGTAGGCCGGAGAATGACCTCGAACGACCTTCAGCGCAACCACGTTAGCCATGTATGACCATATGTGGTACAGCTATGGTGTCGAACTCTTTTCGACCCTTTACCTATGACTTTTATTTGACATCTGACCTTGAGTTGACCTCTGACCTTTGACATTGGTGACCTTTCGGTTGACCTTTGACCTTAACAACATCCGATTAGGGCGATGTGAAGCCACGTGATGACATCCGATGGGGGTATCGTAAGACCATGTGATGTCCCGTCATAGCCACGTGGTCTTGTGGGTGTATACAAAGTATATAGAACGGCCTGTCGCAAGCGTGTAGCGAAGCTGCCATGAACGAGCCTCAGATGCTTAGCAAGCGTGTTTGCTTTTCGCTAAGCTAAGCCACTGCCAATTTTTTTGTCACTTGCCGCCATTGCACACCATCTTCGCAGTAACGGCACATATATTAGTTTTACAGATTAACCAATGAATTAAATATTTGATTGATTGATTGATTGACTGATTGGTTGGTTAGGTGGTTGATTGATTGATTGATTCTCACATCGTCCTCAGCTCAGTTTGGGAGCTTAGCTGGCGCTGTGGCTCGTTCACGGGAGGACCGTCCGTTAACAGTCTATAGACTTAACCGACGGTCTATGAACCGTCTATTGATTTTTTTTTCAAGGGAGGCTGCACTCATTCACCGTATTACTCCGCTCTCATTCCTACGCCATTTTTTTGTACTTTTCTTTTATTCAGGCCTACAAGCTAGAAATAACACTTCTCTGTATTTATGAAGGCCAGATTGTCCTCCTTCATTTCTAGCTGTTCTCACTGATACTGCCACCATATAGGCTGCCATAAGACCTCGAAATATTATCGCAAGGTGCTTTAATCGAAGCATTGTTGCAAAATTGACCATTTCGATAGAGTCAGACGTATTCCATCCGTGGTTTCGACGGCCCCAGTAGAAGGGTATACAGTTGAACCTCGTTATAACGAAGTTGAAGAGGCCCGGCGATTACTTCGCTGTAGCTGTAGCTTCGAAATAGCCTGTGTTGACCAATCTTCCAAAAATAATCTTGATTCCTTCGTTATATACATTATTTCGTTATAAACCGTTTCGTTATAGCGAAGTTTTACACTGTATATATAATCATCAGACTGACTACACCAACTGCAGGGCAAAGGCCTCTCCCATATCTCTTCATTTAGACCTGTCCTTATATATATATATATATATATATATATATATATATATATATATATATATATATATATATATATATATATATATAAGACATTGTTACTGCAACTGAACGGTGTATTTTGTTGCTTCCAGAAATATGTGTGTGCAAGATTGCACATGAGGCAGATTTCCGGATGTTGCAGGTCACGTGGGGAGAGGAGAGGCTCTTCCGCTTGCACGTAACCTTACTGGTTCAAGATGGCTTAATGTAGTGTGCTGTCACCTAGTTTAGAAGAATAAAAAGTTCGTCTACATGGCTCGGATCATGTACACATCTTTTATGTCCCTGACTATAAGTAAGACGAGACTCGTTTCCTGATCACCAGCACGCGGAAATTAACCTTCCCTTCACCTTCGGTAATCTAACCGTGTCTAAAGCGTTCTTCAGTGCAGGCAGGGGCGAGCAGCCTGCCGTTGAAAAATTTCCTGGCTTACTCAGATGAGGTCGACTTACCGAGAGTGCGTGCGACCTAACCTAACCCTGTTGAATCTGTGCTAGTAATTCATCGCTGATAACTATCAACGAGGCTGCCATGTGCAGCTTTAGCAACCGTGCTGGTGCTGCGCAAGCAGACAATCTGTGAGGACACGTGGTAATACTGATTTTGGCATAGTTATGGTCTGGGCGCTAGCCCATCCTCCCTATATTACCGTCGGCGCCTATTCCGGACATTGTTTCCCTAGGCTCTACACACTTCGTAGTCAGCAGTTTAGAGCTATCTCTTTACGCCCAACTTTTCTCCATCTTCTTCAATAGTTTTTTTCTTCTTTTTTTTGCTATAATACGGCTTCATACGTTGGTTGCCTATTATAGCTTACACTTCGCTTGCTCGAGCATGGAACAAAATAAAGTTGGGTTATTTACTTATTTTCTTATTTATTTATTTATTCTGCCAAACCTTTCAGGGATCTTTTTCAGCAGTAGGCTTTGGTTTGCTGCGGGCACAGTCGAAAAGGCAAGAACACTATTGCGAATATGTAAAAAGGACATTGGAAAATGCGTGGACAATGTGACACTGCATTGTAAAAAGGCAGTGCAGAGATAACGCATAAATCATCTCCCCTTCACACATGACCACTAGAATACAAGAAATGCATATGGAAAGCCCCTAAAAATGTGAAAAAAAAAATAAAGTACATTACGTTTTGTTTCCTGACAACACAGTTTTCCACGTATTGGCAAGAATTTCTTAAAGGTTGGTTGTAAAATCACCTCTTGCAGATTGCTTTGTCGCAGCGGCAGTTGTTGGATCATCCTTCTGGTAAAGCTCAGAGGAACGTACTGTAATGGGAAGAATGTAGCCAATATCTTCTTGGGTTGCCGCACTCTGTTTTTTTTTTTTTGCATACATGGGACTTGCTTGGGATTTCTATCGGATGTTTCGTGTTCAATACAGAACTCTTATAAAGCACGCGGTATCGTATCTACTACAAATCCCCGCTTTTGAGGTTCGGTTATCTGGCGAGGCGAGTGCTTCGTTCAAGCATAAACAGAATTTCTGCTATGGAAGGACGCACTCTGGAAAAAATACTGCACGCGAGTCAGTAAATTGTTCGGGAAAAGGACCAGCGTTTTAAGACCTTTTAGTGGCGCGATAAATCTGGTGGGACGCTAAAATGCTGCGGCATAATCTCTGTATCGCTTTACAAGATCAGCACAGTAACGGGTGCTTCTACGTGACCTACAGCGACCTCGACCATTACTGATGTGCCAAAAGCCACTGTAGGCCCTTTGAAAATATGCCTGCCCCCCCCCCCCCCCCCCTTGTTTTTAGCTTTCTTCGCAATTTATTCCTGCTGAGTACACTGCAACCAAATTGTGCTGCGCCGACCGATGAATATATGCATGTCAGCATAAATCTATGTATTATGAGCCAAGGGAAAGAAACTTCGGTGAATAAAACATTGGAAGCACTTTTTAGTGTCTTTCTACTGCGGGCGTGCTGATCGACTTTTATTCGGGACGGATGAACATACGTGGAGGTTGATGCGGTGGCACGAATTTTTGACCGCGCTATATACCTACTCTGAAATGCTGGGCGCGCACCTTTCGCCGTCCTAAGTAATCCGATCAAACAAAGAAAGCCTGGATGCGAAGGGCATATACAAGCTCCGGATTATGGGTAGAAGGCTCTTTGCCGTCGGGTATAATTTATTCACTCGAACGAAGAAAACCCAAAATATTAAAAAAAAATGGGTCACTCAGAAATCGGTGGAGAGAGGCGCTTGCGAAACTTGCGCATGATGCTGGACACAGGAGCTGCGTATTTATTCAAAAGCACCTCGGCGTCGTTCATTTTTTGTTTTGTTTTTAAGTTAACTGAAATATTGATACGATGGAGCTCCAGTTTTGGGCGGATGGACGCTCAGGGGATTCACTGAACAGAGAGGGTCTCTAGGTAGGGGGCTCTAAGCGGCTCAGTGCGTATACAGTAGCTGCATAACTTGCTGGGCGTTCGCCGATGTCGGCCATGCATATACACCTCTATGCTTGGCGCAAGAGTGCCTTTGGTGGTCGCGGTGTCATTTGACACGACCCACATAAATTCGTCATATTTGTCCCACGAAAACACTATCCCTCTATATATATCTCTGAAATACTGTAGGCATCAGTGATATCATTAACTACTGCTGATTGTACGGCGCTCAGGTAGTTAAGATTGCCAATGTATAGGCCCGTATGATTGACGAAGGTGAACGCTTACTGAATTGGTGTTCAAGTCTTTACACTACTATCGATTTCTTCTGCCGTGTTACAAAATATAACGGGGTGTCACCTGAGGTATAAGTACGCGTTAGCGTAAAATAAAGATCGTCAACTCATGAAGACTTAAAACTTTGTTAAACTGAAACTAAAACAGCGAATGATGCGTAAGTACGATACGTGTGATTGGTGCCTATCATATTCATTCATTGCAAGCTTAGCTTAACGCATTCCCTCTCAGTGTAAAGCCCTGGAGTGTGGCTTTTCCTATATATATAGCAGACAAGGTAAAGGAAATGAGGGGCCCGTTTGACAAACTTATGAAGGGGACTAACAGTCACCGAAACCAAGGTGCATTAGGGGAATGCTCAATTTTTTTTTATGTGTAGTGCTGATCAATGGGATAATAATACTTCGATTAATCTATCGCTTAAAGAAAATTACTAATAAAGCCGCATAAAAAGCAACCATGCCGCCGGTGGGATCCGAACCCACGACCTCCGAATACCGCGACCGGTGCTCTACCAACTGGGCTACGGCGACGGCTGTCCAATCTACTGCTCTCGTGGGTATTTATGTTTATTGTGTGTAAGCGAACCCTGAGAGTGTTCACCAGATGACGTTAGATGACGTTCCACGTCACACTCGCGGCAATACAGGACGTGCTACGTCCGCCGCTATGGACGAGGGTGGCGCTGGTCCCGGTGGTGGCTTACTGGCATTTCCATCCCTGCTTGATTTGTTTCCTGGTTAACAGTTACGGTCTGTTTTTGGACGGGTCTCTGCGCAAAAACCTGAGTATTGGACTGGATGGGATGGATGGATGGAAGGTAGGAGCATCCCCTTTGAAGCGAGGCAGTGGTTGTTGCCACTATGCTGTTTTTTTCCTTTATTTTTGTTTACTCTGCTGTATGTTGTTAATACAATTCGCCATTTCCTTTTAAAAAAAAGTCTTCCTACACTTTAAAACTTATGTCACCTCTCTGCTTTTGTGCCACCAATCCTCCAAGCGCTTTTTGCTAATTTCCACCGCAGATTTATTAACATGACTATTGTTATCTCTAAAACCTAAGGCCTCAGGAAGAGTGACTGTGCCTGCATCGACATCGGGATGGATACCATCGCATTTTAGGATGATATGTTCTATTGTTTCTTCAGATTTACCACACACAGCACATGTGTCATATTCTTCATTAAATTTTTTTCTGTAGCTGCGCGTTCTAAGACACCCCGACCTAGCTTCAAAGAGGAGGGCACTGCCTCTTGAGTTATCATAAAACGTTGACTGAAACGGTTCATAAAACGGTACTGAAACCTGATCGAGGCGCCACCTATCGCATGGGGATTAACAAACTTTGCGACCTACTCCCGGACATCCCGACCATGCTTTTGCGTCTCTTTGACGATGCTCAGGCAAAAATAGCCGCTCGCCAAATTGCAGGGTGTTTGTACTGTTTTTGTGCTTTTTTTCTTATGCTCTTTTTGCTTTGGCGCGGTGCAGAGTATACTTTTTCCCTGATTCTCTCGGTCCTCTATGAGTATACACGAAGAACAATGGAGCGCTATAGAGGGCGCCATTCCCCAATTGTCCCCTGCGTGGGTTAAAGGGGACACCAACTTCCCTTTGTCGTCACTTCCGGTTTCGGGAGAGGCCGCCATCGTGTTAACGAGCATGCACTAGTGGCGAAAGTTGAGAGCGGATGCTCAACGCTTTTGTTACGCTTCTGAGAATAGATAGGCGGTAGCGGTGCCTCGGGCCACGTCTTTTGTCATGCTGCCGGTTATCGCGAAAGCTTTCAAGGCGTTCGCTCATAAGCAGCATATCAGCGTAACGAGCTAAAAAAAGAAAGTTTTACCCTCAAACAACGGCGTGCTGACTTTTTGTGCCCTTGGAAAATCTATGGCTGACCTTTTGTCTTTGAATACTTGCTTTGTTCTGTCTCATTTTTCGTTTTCCTTCCTTTAAGAGTTATTGGCTGATATGTGAGGACTATAGAGTGTTAGTGCCCGAAGCGAAACTGGTTTCAGCGATAACTGCCCCCTCTGCGTTCTTTTGTTTTAAGCAAATATATTTCCTTTTTTTTTATTCGCTTCATGTCGTACACGGTATTCAGGCTTTCTATGGAGCCGAGCTTATGACTTCCTAGTAACCTATATAATAGTGAGACGTTCATTGAAAGCACTTGATCATCAGCACGTTCGCATAGACGCGTTTACAACGGGCTTAGAATTCAGAGTTCCCTGAATGCGTAAGCCTAGCTTTTCTTGCGCAGTTGATTAAAATTGCGCGCGTGCTTGCGTGCGTTTGCGCGTGCGTGCTTGCGTGCGTGTTGTCTCGTACTTTCCAAAATTTCCCATTCCACTCACATGGCTACATAAACAGCTGCGGAGCACAGCACCAGTGTTTATGCTGTTCTTAGTGTATTTTATGTGCGTCCGGTTTTTTGTAGACTTCACTTGCCTAGAGGAACTATATCAGTCCCAAGAGATTTTCCGCACGATATGGAGCGTCAGAACTGTTGCTTAATTGTGCCATTTGAAAAGCTGCCTATTATTTCCGTATTTGAAAACACAGTTAGTTTGATAATCTGTCTCTACACCTTATAGCATTCAAATAAACTACAAGCACTAACTGAAAACATGATTTATTTATATATTTACTTATCTATTTATTTATTTATACAGTGCGTGACACTGGTGCAATTTCATGAATGAATGAAACATTGAAATCAACATGAACCAGATTGACTGATTGATTTATTGATTGATTGACATAGTGCGCCACACCGGTGCAAATTAGCGAATGACTGAAACATTGAAATCAACATGAACCAGATTGATTGATTAATTAATTATATAATTAACTGATTGATTGGCATAGTGCGCGACGCCGATGCAAATTCACAAATGAATGAAACATTGAAATCAAGATGAGCCAGTTTGATTGATTAATTAATTGTATAATTAATTATTTGTTTGATTGATTGATTAATTGATTGATTGATTGATTGATTGACATATTGTGCGACGCCGATGCAAATTCGCAAATGAATGAAACATTGAAATCAACATGAACCAGACTGACTCATTAATTGGCATTGAAATCAACATGAACCAGATTGATTGATTGATTCATTCATTGATTTCATAATACGCGACACCGACGCAAATTCGCGAATGAATGAAACATTGAAATCAACACGAACGCAGAGTCCAAGCCCACACGAAGACCCCGAAGACCAACAACCAGTGACGCCCTTTATGCAACCGTTCACCTACACGCATGTACCCTTCCTCTGATCACACAGACACACCGACACAAAGACATACTCTTCGCGAGTGCAGAAAGATAGGCGGGATAACGGTGCTGCGACCAGCTGTTCCCGTCTTCCGTGCAGTTCTCTCTCGCCCTCGTCCCTGCAAGCAGGGGTGGGGTAGAGTGAAAGCCGGGCGAATAGGAGAACGTACGGAGAACAAGCACCAACGGATGAGGATGGAGCCAACCGTCGCACGCACACACATCTGGACGGCCTGTCTCTGTGAGCCGGATGGCCCGCCTGGCATACATATAGGCTTTCTTTTCGGACTCACGGGCCGTGCTTGCGAACTCGGCCTTACGTATCGACCGCGCGGACCGCGATTGACCCCTCGTCTCCCTGGTACGTGACGGGTACCCGTGTCTGCGCGGATTCTTCGGTGCATGGCGCTGGCTCTCTAGCTGTCGGTGATTCGATTCCGAGGGCTTTTGTATACTGCCGCTTCGTATGCCGCCGCCACCACCCGTGGTCCTTTGTCAACTGACTCGCTCCTCTTCTGGGTGGGCGAGACCTTGCCGACGCCTGTATCTGCTATACGAGGCCTGTTTGCTTAGCTCCTTTTTGTACCTGCATTCGACTGGTGTCAGCTTGATCACTGCTGGTGCTACTCGCTTATTGCGGAGAGAGGTCCTAAATATGCCCCCCCCCCCCCCCCCATGCATGTGCATATGTGTTTGAACGAAGGACAGAAAAAATTCGCGCAGTGTTCGCACAGAAATGTACACGTTTTGAAAACCTTTCACCGGGACTCCGTCTATACCGAGAAGAAAACCACACAAGTTTTTACAGAATACTACTACTACTACTACTACTACTACTACTAATAATAATAATAATAATAATAATAATAATAATAATTGGTTTTTGGGGGGAAAGGAAATAGCGCAGTATCTGTCTCATATATCGTTGGACACCTGAACCGCGCCGTAAGGGAAGGGATAAAGGAGGGAGTGAAAGGAAGAAAGAGGTGCCGTAGTGGAGGGCTCCGGAATAATTTCGACCACCTGGTGATCTTTAACGTGCACTGACATCGCACAGCACGCCCGTGTGCTGTGCGATGTAAGTGCACGTTAAAGATCCCCAGGTGGTCGAAATTATTCCGGAGTCCTCCACTACAGAAAATGAAAATTGGTTTCTGTGGAAATTAAATGGCGCAGTATCTGTCTCGCATATCGGCGGACACCTGAACCGCGCCGTAAGGGAAGGGATCAAAGAGGGAGTGAGAGAATAAGGAAGAGGTGCCGTAGTGGAGGGCTCCGGAATAATTTCGACCACCTTTAAGGTGCACTGACATCGCACAGCACGCGGGCGCCTCAGCGTTTCGCCCTCAAAACCAATTATTATTACTTCACCAAAACGCGGCCGCCGCGGTCGGGTTCGAACCCGGGTACTCCGGATCAGTAGCCGAGCGCCCTAACCACTGAGCCACCGCGGCAAGTTTCTTCAGCTTTCAGCTAATATAGCAGATTTTTTGTTTACCATAATGCAAGACAGTGGGGACTTTTGTCAATTTCTATTTCTTCTTAATGCAAGAAAGAGACATGTGCTTATGAATATGGAGAGGTAAGCTTCATCTGAAGCACTTGACTACTTTAACACCCGGGGGAAGTCGTCGGATCAGAAATGCGTCTCTCAAGTGCACGTTGTAAATAAACCACGCTGAGAAACGGATCGGTGAATTTTCAAGGGGAATGCAGAAAGAGATGCTTTCCTGAAAAAGATGTTCCTGACGCGTTCTCACGTACACTACAGCCATTTTTTTCTCTTTACTTTAAACTCTTATGCCGACAGTGAAAAATAAAGAACCAGCCGAAACGTTGGTTATTTGTCGCTCTCACCACTGAGTTCATTTATTTATTTCTTGGTTTTTCTTACAGGTTATTGCTGCCACAGAAGTGAAAAACAAAATTTGAAGTCACATCGCAATATGCAAATATCATTTCCACGCCCTTGATAAATGATGGCTCTACATCTTCTCAATACGAGGTTCGAACACGCTAACCACCTACGAGTTTGCCGTGGGAAAAAAATCCCTAGCGTTCTCTTCATTTTGTTTTCACAGAACTTCAATTGCTCGAACGCAGTGAGCTTTTCAAGGTACCCAAGTCACGTGGTCATATATTTTCACCACCACGTGCTCCAAAGGTTTCACGATATGCTTCCTGCGAAGCAATAAGGTTTATGAGGCGGCCGGGGTAGGACGTTAGAGATAGGGGGGGGGGGGGGTCACATGGTCTCAATTCATCGCGCTCAGAACGAATAAGAAATGGCTTTCTTTTGTGAGACAAATGCAAATGAGAACGCGCTTTCGCAAATAAGAAAGCCTAAAGGAACAGTGCGAACTTGTATCGCCCCGACCACGTTCGAAATAGTAGCAATCCATCACTTCTACTTAGGCCTCGCACCAAAGTCGGCGATCACTGCAAGAAAGCACAGTCGCGAACACAAACAGAAAAAGACGAAGAAAAAGAATAGACGATAGGTACAAATAACTGCGGGTCCATGACAACGTGATATATAAGATATAAACATTAACGCTAAGCACATACGGCAGCCGAATACACGCTTTAAGAGAACGCGGAGCTTTTCCGATCCCCATCCACCCGTTCTTCCGTGGCCTGAAAAAAAAATACGGAAAATGGGATGAAAAACGGGAGTTTGTGAAACTTTGTTCATTTCTCAATTTCTTCCTCAATAGCTCGATTGTGTTCTTTTTTCTTCTCTTTTTCCTATTATTCCATTCTTTCCTGATTCAGGAAAGGGGGCGCTGTGGGGAAAACAAATTTCCTTGAGTGCCTCCCGGCTTTCCCTGGGGATCAGGGGCCTGCTGCTGCTGCCGTTATATCCCTAGCAGCCGCTGCTCCCGCAATAAAGGTAACAAGACGACCCGAGCGTATGCAAATGAGAGACGGCCGAGGAGCCTTTAGTGAACCCCCGATACGACCTTTTCTAAGGCGCCGCATATTATCAAGCCAGGAACAACCAAAATAAGCGGGGAACGGTCGAAACAATGAACGTTAAGTGCGTCAGGACAAGCTGTGGGATATATTTTTAGTACTGTAAATGTATAATCTTTTATTTTTTACATATTCATAAATGTGATACGCGTCACAGCGTAAACAAAATAATGATGATAGTGTTCCGTGAAGGTTAGTAGCGCCACCTAACGGTGTAAAAGTGCGCCTGGTGGTGGTCACTCATTTTATGGTGAGTAACGTGGAAGCAATGAAGAACGCATGCAGTAGTGGCCGAGAGTATTGCACGACGCTAGTGCGGAAATGCTGACGCCTTCCCCTTCCTACAGACCTCCTCCTCCACTCATCATGACCTGTCTCAGTGGCGGCGGTGTTCGGCTCAGAATGAATCCGGTGGTATCCTAATGGGCGTTCAACATTTAATCCGACTCTCATTATCTTGTCATTACTTAACCCTCAAATGAATCTGCGGAATACACATCCAGAGCCAGGTGTTGCCTTCAACCCTGGGCTCCAAGATTCTTGGAACTCCAAAAATATAATTCCGATTCCATCTTTGATAACAGGTGACTCTTTTTAATCTTTACAGCTTATGAAAACCGCGACGCTGATGGACACATGGGTATTGTTTTCATTGTGCGTTGGGTTGTGCGGAGACAAGATAACGAGATAGCTGTAACGATTATGTGACTAATTAGCCAGATTGTATTAATTAAATGTTTGATTCACTTTACGCTGAACGTTACAGTCGCAATCTTGTAGACTGTGTTGATTTGGCACCAATACTGTTACTAATTGCCGAAGCATTTTAGGTACTGCGATACTATTCATTAATCAATTCCTTATTTTTTCTCAGCCTGCAGGCATTCAACGACCAAATGGTCTAGGAACCATGCCCACATTACCTACAAAGCATTAAAGGAGTGCTCGCGGATTGTTTACCTCCATAATATAATTCAGAAAATACCAGTAATGCACTGTATCAGACGGGGAGGTGAAGGAACAGCTTAGCCATATTGGAATGCAGCGTTCATTAGAGAATGAATTCGAGATAAGACTATTTCAGCTGCAAACAAATTTATGGATGAACATCGCCGAAAATTAAAAATATAGCAAGAATACACATAACAACAAAAATTATATGACAGCTAAAATCTAACCTCGTTATAACGAAACTGTTTATAACGAAATAATGGATATAACGAAAGAATGACGATATACCTTGAAAGCTCGGCCAACATGAGCTATAACGAAGCTATGGCTATAAAGAAGTAATCGCCGGACCCGTTCACATTCGTTATAAAGAGATTGAACTGTATATGCAGGCGGCTACAAAAAGTCACGGATCAGGCAGCTTCGTATCCTAATCCGTTCACGCGGAGCGTTACAAGTGTGTCTTCTTGGGAACGTTCGGAAGCTTCTTCCTTATTCACTGTCAACGAAAGAATTAACTATAGAACCTGAACCTTCGATATGGAGCATTGACACTTCCTATATAAACTGCTAGATTCGGAAGGTGGTGGCACCAAAGCTTTTCCTTCTCTCTAAGTGCCCAACATTTTCATCAGACCGGCCAGCTTCGACACAGTGTTGGATGCAATCGATGACCGCGAGGGAGCAGCACCTTAGCTATCTATGCGAGGGCACGTCATCTCACGTGTGTTACCTCACTGAACGGTGCAGCGTATGGGAGCTTCGAGCACCACAAAGGCGATCGCTAACGGCCAATCTGTCATAGTTTAGAAAGTTTCCATGCAACTCGTTAAAAGCTTGCTAGCGAGAGAGGGCAGGTAGATGGGCTTCGAGACAAAACAAAGTGAACAACATCGATCAGGGTGTTTACCCAACGCTTAGACAACACGACTTGTCTTCGTCTGGACGAAGTGTTACTCCGAGAATGCCTGCACAGCATAGTCCGCCCCTTTTCATCGAGGCACAAATGGCGCAGTCGACAGGATCCTGAGCGCCATGTAGGAACACATGCACGTTCGCGTATCGTTCACTCTCCTGATTGGCTGAGGCTCGTTCCTATAGCCTTTGTAACGCTGCACCTTTTTTGGCGAGACGCGCCAGAGCCACGCTCTTCTGCATCGGACCGGAAGTTGGCCTCGGCCGGAAGTTGTCCTTCGCCCCGGCCTCCGTCCACAAAAGACGGTGGCTCCGCCTACGGCGACGTCGGCGATGGCCGGTCGGGAGGCAAAGGTTGCCAGACGAGACTGTCTCCTCTTAGTATCAGCATGCTTTTTTTTCCACATTTTTATTCATTTATTTTTCCTTTCGGACCCCGTTTCCTTATTCCATTTTGTTCCTTTTTTTCCTTACCGACTTCCTTCCTTCCTTCCGGACTAAGCCCTGCATGTTCCCTATGTATTCCTTCTTCGGGTGAACGTGGAAAATAAACAGCCTATTTCGCCGAAGGGGAGTGAAGTATTTTCGGATCACATTTTCACTGGTCTAGCGAAGGAATCGGCTGCAAAGAACTATAAGAAAGACGGCGTTTGGGTTTCCGCGCTTATCATAAGTTTTTTTTTCTTTAAACGCTGCGCTCAGTCACGTCGACGCCACCCTAAATGGCCCGTTTCTCCCGAAATTTACGCGCGGGTCGCGGTTTGAGCCTAAATTAGGTGAGCTTTCTGTTCGTTTACATAGCAGGGGCAGCATCGGTTTCACTGAGGTCTCCTGGCTCGTTCGGACAGGCCTTCTAATTTAAGCGGCGCCGCCAAAAAGATGCTCATAAGATGATCATGCTTAGAGGTTGGGTACCTTTTGTTGTCATACATTTGGTCAACTGGAAGCGAACTTCGGCACCTCTTACAGTTTCTTTGAAAACTCATTTTTTCCGAACGGAGAGATGCCTTTATGAAAATATTCTGTTAAGAATTTACAGGTAAAATAATCATTTAGAATTGCGGCCCCCAGGCTGGGCATGCTGTCTACGATCATTGGCGTCACCAAGGAGTTCCGTATAATATTTTCGGACCCATAAGCCGGGTAACTTGTGTTGTGTGGGCTTGGGTCGACAGGCAGTTCACTTCGTCCTTTCTTGCAGCTTCCTTGCACTAATTCCTCCCAGCACACAGATTTCTTCCTGAAAGTTCTTTTCTTTCTCTTTTGAGCACCTTGAGGTGTGGTCGGTGAAGTCGTACACCAAAACGAATGACGGCAGTTGAATACAGCCGCGTTACGATACAAATTAGGGCTCGTGGCGTTCTCATTCTATTCGTGACAACGCACAGCTAGTTCTCCAAGTTTCTATGCTTTCCATCAATTGCATTTTATTTTTTATTTTCTTGCAGTGTGCGTTGCTGAGTGAACGTATAACATATATCTGAATGTATAACATATATCTGAATGTATAACATATATCTGGAATGTATAAGATATATCTGAAAGTGTGCGTGTTAAACGCAAAGCGTTAACCGCATTTCCTGCACACTTGCAAATGTCTTCGCTTGTGTCGGAATCCTACAACGCCCTCCTTCCCTATTGACTGGGACAGATTGTTTGCCTCTGATATATCATGATATATTTGCGCATGCGCAATTCTGGTTTCCTTCTTCGCTTGGTTTGCTCCTTCTCCCTACCCTCCTGTTTTTGGGCCTCATTTACGTTTCTTTCCCCATTTCCCATTTCCTCCCCATTTGTCTTTTATCCCTGGAGTTGAGTCTTCTTTAGGGAAAAAAATCCTTGTTCGTTTGGTTCCATCTCTCGCACATGCTTTGACACGCCTCTACCCCACACCGTTTCCTTTTCTTCAGCGGACTTCTCTTCCCTCTTTTTTCCTATTCTCCTCATTTTCATCGCCGACTCCCTTTTACGCGCTCTGCTCGAAAGCAGCAAAGTTTGGGTCGTATCGCTCCTCTGCTGGTCCTTCGCAGCAGTTTCCCCAAGAACCGGTTGGTTCCGAATTCGCCGGCGAACAATGGGATGCGCGGGAGGATGGGAGTTTACGCGCGAGCTCCGAGATTCCGCGCCAAAACTCGGATGTACGTGCGCGCTTTGTCCGCTATCCTGCACGTATTGCGGACGACAGCAGCGTGCGGCCCCCTTTTCGATCACGGCCACCGCGCGAATCGCACAAGGACCAGACACGCGACCTCAACAAAGACGCCGCGAGTTGTCCGCTGCAACAAAACGGCCGAGGACTCTTTGTGTGGATGCACGAAAAGAAGCGAGTGTTCCGTGGAAGGAGGAAAACTTCTTTATCCCGCGCGTCCTTTATTTCCCTCTTGAGGGAGTCAGGGGATGAAGAAGCGAAAATAAATGTTGCAGGCATGCGGGACGGGAGGAATTTGGTTTCGAAGGGGGAGAGGGGTGAAAATACCGGAAGAAACATCGCCCGGGTGCCGTTATCGGTATTTTCGGGCAACGGCTTGGATGCCGAAGTTCTCCAAGTCGACGTATCCAGAGGAGTTCCCGTTACAGCCAGTGGAAGTAACATCTCAGTTTAAAAAAAAACTAAACGAAAACGAGAATCTTGCACCAAGGTAGTTCCCCAATGTTGTCAATACGTGGGTTTTGCGTGATTTGTATGAATATATATACGTATAAACATCATATACCAAGTCGTTCGTTCACCATGTCTGTTTTCTTGCATATATATATATATATATATATATATATATATATATATATATATATATATATATATATATATATATATATATATATATATATATATATATATATATGCCGTTTTTCTCCTCTCCACGTGCATTCGATGCTCCGAAAATGCGGACCTTTGTGTTCACAATTATCTTACCCTGATGAAGGACGGTCCACCGTATGAAACCGTTGGTGAATAAACCAAGATAATCGTACCAGTTGTGCAGTTGTGACCATTTCACTGTATGTATATTGTTGCTCAGTGGACCATAAAGACTTGAGAATGAAACGGTCACAACTATATATATATATATATATATATATATATATATATATATATATATATATATATATATATATATATATATATATATATATATATATATATATATATATATATATATATATATATATATATATATATATATATATATATATATATATATATTCAACTTAAACCCTGCTAAACGACGGTCCCATAATCGTACCAGTTGTGACCGTTTCATTCTCAAGTCTTCATGGTCCACTGAGCAACACCGACTGCTTCCCATATATATGTGTGCGTGCGTGTGTGTGTGCGTGCGTGCGTGCGTGCGTGCGTGCGTGTGTGTGTGTGTGTGTGTGTGTGTGTGTGTGTGTGTGTGTGTGTGTGTGTGTGTGTGTGTGTGTGTGTGTGTGTGTGTGTGTGTGTGTGTGTGTGTGTGTGTGTGTGTGTGTGTGTGTGTGTGTGTGTGTGTGTGTGTGCGCGCGTGCGTGCGCATGAGCGCGCGCCCACAGGACGAACGTGGTAAGTTTGACTCCTTGAAATTTTGCAGAGAGGCGCAATAACAGGCCCATCAAGCAGTCGTCAACTGCTACTGACCGCCAGTCGTCGGCAAAGCGTATTAATGCGAGCAGAATAAAATTCGAATAATGCTTATCGCGTGGTTCAGGAGCCGATCAAGTGTGGGACAGTAACCGCGCCTTCCCCTTTTTTACAACTTCCTCGGCTCCCTTTCAGTAGGCAGTACAGTGCCGCAAGAAATGGAATTATGACAATTACGCAGAAGTTCCGCAGTCTCTTTTTCTCTGTTCAAAGTCAGAACTGCGGTGACACGACATCTATTACGAATCCGTACTCTGAAATTCCTCGCCAGGCCGCGGTGGCTGCGTTTTTATGAAAAACGCTAAGCCGCCCGTGTACTGTGCGATGTCAGTGCACGTTAAAGATAATAATAATAATAATAATTGGTTTTTTGTGGAAAGGAAATGGCGCAGTATCTGTCTCATATATCGTTGGACACCTGAACCGCGCCGTAAGGGAAGGGATAAGAGAGGGAGTGAAAGAAGAAAGGAAGAAAAAGGAAGAAAAACACTAAGGCGCCCGTGTGCTGTGCGATGTCTGTGCACGTTAAAGATCCCCAGGTGGTCGAAATTATTCCGGAGTCCTCCACTACGGCACCTATTCTTCCTTCTTCTTTCACTCCCTCCTCTACCCTTCCCTTACGGCGTGGTTCAGGTGTCCAACGATATATGAGACAGATACTGCGCCATTTCCTTGCCCCCAAAACCAATTATTATTATTATTATTATTATTATTATTATTATTATTATTATTATTATTATTATTATTATTATTATTATTATTATTATTATTATTATTATTCCTTGCCGCACAACAGCAGCATATAGCGGTGATCCAAAAGCATCCGTTTCGGCGTCACTAGATCAGTGATCCGTCTGTCCACACTTACAGATAATAATAATAATTGGTTTTCTGGGGAAATGAAATGGCGCAGTATCTGTCTCATATATCCTTGGACACCTGAACCGCGCCGTAGGGGAAGGGATAAAGGACGGAGTGAAAGAAGAAAGGAAGGAAGAGATGCCGTAGTGGAGGGCTCCGGAATAATTTCGACCACCTGGGGCTCTTTAACGTGCAGTGACACCGCAAAGCACACGGGCGCCTTAGCGTTTTTTCCTCCATAAAAACGCAGGCGCCGCGGTCGGGTTCGAACCCGGGAACTCCAAGATCGGAGGTGCAGTTTTCTGAATTCGCAAATGGCAATGTGACCCGCCGCGGTGGCTCAGTGGGTAGGGCGCTCGACTACTGATCCGGAGTTCCCGGGTTCGAACCCGACCGCGGCGGCTGCGTTTTTATGGAGGAAAAACGCTAAGGCGCCCGTGTGCTGTGCGATGTCAGTGCACGTTAAAGATCCCCAGGTGGTCGAAATTATTCCGGAGCCCTCCACTACGGCACCTCTTCTTCCTTTCTTCTTTCACTCCCTCCTTTATCCCTTCCCTTACGGCGCGGTTCGGGTGTCCAACGATATATGAGACAGATACTGCGGCATTTCCTTTCCCCAAAAACCAAATATTATTAATGGCAATGAAGAAATAAAAAACAAAAAGGTCTCCACCACTCTTTCCTCTACACATTTTATTCATGAATAAGTGGGCGCGATCAGCCTAGCGCAGTCTCGTGATTTGGTTTGTGTGACCAAAGAATCGCAACTAATTCAACATTCCTTAAGAAGATGCGGCACTGTGCTTTCCTGCCCATAAAGTAAAGGCAACTATTGTTGACACTGTCGTCCTCCTGGAGGAAATTGCTCTGCAACCGAGAGCCCTGAAAGATATGCTCGGAGTTTCGCGAAGCAGGCGTAATTCCAGTGAGTGAGACAAGATGGCATAAATTCGTGTTGAACACACCACTCTTAGGGTGCCTTAGAGGTTGTGCAACAAAGAATTGGAAGAACGAAATGGAGAAAGAAACAAGTGCAGAAGGAAGAAAGGTGAGAAAGAAGAGTAAATGAGAGGAAAGAAAATAATGAATGAAAGAACTAAAAAGAAAGAGAGGAAGGAAGAAACCAAGAAAGAAAGAGAGAAAGAAAAAGACAAGAAACCAAGGAATGGAAGGAAGAATTAAGGAAAGAAAGGAAGAAGGAAAGGAAGTAATAACGAAAAAGGAAGGAATGAACGAATTAAAAAGAAAGAGAGAGAGAGAGAAAGAAAGAAAAAGAGAGAGAGAAGAAACCAAGGATTGGAAGGAAGAAAGAAGGAAAGAAAGAAATAACGAAAAAGAAAGAAGGAAAGAAAGGAAGGAAGAAAGCGACAAGAAACCAAGGAATGGAAGGAAGAACGAAGGAAAGGAAGAAAGAAAGAAGGAAAGAAATAACGAGAAAGAAAGAAAGAAAAAGACAAGAAACCAAGGAATGGAATGAAGAACGAAGGAAAGGAAGTAATAACGAAAAAGGAAGGAATGAACGAATTAAAAAGAAAGAAAGGAAAGAAAGAGAGAAAGAAAGAAGAAACCAAGGAATGGAAGGAAGAAGGAAGGAAAGGAAGAAAGAAGGAAAGGAACAAAGAAGGAAAGAAAGAAGGAAAGAAAGAAAGCAAGAAAGAAAGGAAGGAAGGAAGGAAGGAAGGAAGGAAGGAAGGAAGGAAGGAAGGAGGGAAGGAAGGAAGGAAGGAAGGAAGAAAGGAAGAAAGAAAGAAAGACAAAGAAAGGAAGGGAGACAAAGAAAGAAAGAGAGAAAGAAAGAAAGACAAAGAAAGAAAGAAAGAAAGAAAGAAAGAAAGGAAGAGAGAAAGAAAGCTGCCCTCACGAGCCCGCCAGCCCACGTTAGGAGGCAGGGGCAGGGCACGCCAACCAAAGTGCATCCGATATTGTGGCCCAGGCCGAAGAGGCAGTAATCGCGCAACTTCCCTCTTGCACCAATAGGGGGCGCAGTTGAACGCACGCGCTCCTCCGCATAGTTCCTCCGTTACCGCGCGAACACAATGAAGCCGCACGATGCTCCGGACCTCAAGAGCGGGACCCATTGTGGCCGCACTGTATACGGGGATGAAAGGGTTGACGACAAAATAGGAGCCAGGGTTTTCGAAACAAAAAAGATTAAGAAAAAATACCGGGATGCAAGGCAGAAATAAAGCACAAAAGAGAAAACCGCTTCCCTTTAAAAGCTTTTGCTTCGACGCAGGCCCGCTGTATCCCTTTTGTCGGCGGACCGTGCTTATATTATAGGGAGCAGCAAGTCGGCTTGCGGAGCGCTCCGCGGCAGCCACTGTATGTAGAGTCTAGCGCGACTTGAAAGTTATCGCGCCAGCGTCGACCGACCTAGCGTTCCAGGCGCCTAGCGGCCGGTTTTGGAGCAATGAAAGTCACGATTTCTCATTCTTCTCTCTCTATCTCGTTCGCTGCTCCATGCTTCAACCATCACCCCCGCGACGAAATTACCATCTTTTCTCTTTATTCTAAGCTTTCCATTCTTTGCAATCAAGTGTGGACTTTGTTACCTCTTATCTTCGAGGACGATGTCAAAATTGGTTGGAAAGATTTGGTAAAGCTGATCCTTGGCACTGCTTCATTTGAACGACTTCCCGAGCTGCAAAAAATGCACCATCACAACATCGCCTCGTCATTCTGCCTTTGTCCGCCGATGAAATTTCGAATAAGGTTTTTGCGTAAGGGTATAACTGCTGTTACACACGCCAGATGCACGTTCGTAGCGTCCAATTGCAGATAATACCGAAGAATACGTCGCGCGCAATACCATCACTGCCTGTTCGATGGAGAAAAAAAAAAAGGACCTGCTTGCCTAGAAGGGAGTGGCGGCTGCTTAAGGAACAGCAAAGAGAGGGAGGGAAGCTGGCCTGATACTTCCCTCACCACAGCAGAGGATTCTGGGCCATGGCGCTGTTTCTGTTCTCGGTCGACGCTCGCGCGATAACCTTCAAATCACGCTAGACTCTACGTGAATGACGTCGGGTCAGCGTCGTGCGGCGCTAACGGCATGAAAGGATGATATTGCGACGTCTTCTCCCTCGTTATAGTAGCGCCGACGTGAGTGCCGAGGTTAGCTCGCGAGCCTTGCTGTTTATTCTTCCAGTGTTATTTCTTCTGAGCTTCAAAAACGATCTGGAAAAGAGTTCAGTCGCGGATTGGACTCATGTGCGGGTCCAGGGTACTTTTGCTCGCTTCCCTGATGTAGTTTTCTTTTTTTAGTTCGTATTTCTTTTTTTTCATGCATCCTCATTTTGTGTCGCGAGCGTAGAAAGCGGGTCACGATGTCGGGAAGCTGACCTGCTTGTCAGTGTCCTTCGGCGCAGATTCGCGATGCTTCTGAGGCGGGCATGTGGTGACGTTGACGAAATGGCAAGCGATAAGGACGCGTGACCCATATTGCTGAGGCTGCCGGCGAGGCACGGTGCGTTTTGTGCCGGTTCTTGAGTTCGTTTATAGCAAAATGCTTTGCTGACCTGCTAATGTCACCGTAGTCGAATTCGCAGTTTGTTATTGTGACCCCCGAAACGGTGCACCCTACTTTTTTAAACAATCGGAAAGTGGGCGGATTGCTTGACGTGTTGCTTATCTACACTCTTGATGAATGTAGATACGCGCATTCCGCGCATTCCTCATTCTTAATGAGGAATGCGCGGTGTTTATTTTCCTTTGTTTGTTGTTCTTACATTGCTGGAAAGATAAAATTCAGGGGCCACATAAGAAGGACGTTTCGGAACAGTTGTTCCCCCCCCCCTTCTTGTTCATAATGAGAAGCAAACGAAGTGTAAAGTGCCATCGGTCATGTTTGATGCCTTAGGCTTAACATGGAGTGTGTTAGGTCTAACGTAACGTTTAAACCGTTAGGCCTGATGCCACGAACTGGCACACCATTTATGTAGCAAAGCCAAGAAAACCGGGTACCCCGCGCTTTTAGAGCCAGAAATCAGGTTCTCGGTCATCCAGATTCAAAACCAGCGCTGCCAATTAATCAAGCATTTAATCAGTTTGAGCCTGTTTTGAGAAGTATTTGTGCTTCAGGCTAAAGCCGTGCGCTGTGTGCCGAAGGAACACGGAAAGGCACAGAATCAGCTGTGAGAAACGCGGTAATGAGGGCTGTAGGCACGCTGCAGGCTTTAATGACTTGCAAGGAACTGTTCATGGCATTATTTCCTTACCATATGCATACTTCCCCTACATGCACTGGCGGCATAAGATGTAAGTAGTTTGTTTTTATGCAGTGCGACGTCGTTGGATGTAAACAAGGGGAAAAGGAATGAAAACCATTTGCCCGCGCTCTTTTACAGCAGAAATAAAGTCATCAGGGAGCAGCCACGCTCGACAAGGCCATTTAAGTACTCGAACTGCTCTCGTAAATCACACACACGGAAGTGGGGCTCCGCCCGGAGAGCCTAAAGAAAATGCAAAAAAAAAATATCGTGGAACGCGAACTCAGCACGAACGGGAACACTAGGGGATGTCACGCATCTAGCCGGCGAGCTCTCCCCATTTCCCTAAAACGCGATGCTAGAAAACACAAAAAGGGGGAAGTACGCTCACTCCCGCTCTGCTCGTCCCGCAACGGCGGGCCGTAAGAGCAGCGACAAGTGAGCGTGAATTGGGGATAGCGTGTGGGAATGAGGGAGCGCACGGAAGTAGACGCGCAGAGGAACCGAGAACCCGCTGCCGGGTCAGAAATTCCCGCGGTTATTAAGGAAAGAAAGAAAAATAAAAGGAGAAATAAGGAAGCGCGGGTTTGAGTCGGAGATGGAAGAAGACGATGGCGGGAAATTATTCCCTTTTTCCCCTTTCTTTATCCCGAGGAAGAGAGGAGAACAGCAGGGTTCCTCTTTTTATGCTCGCCCTTGCCAGCTCGTTTTCAGGGAAATCGATACGAAGGGAGGCGGGGAAAACGGGACAAGGGGAAAACTGCTCTTGGGCTTCTAGACAACGCGGGCGCATTCCTTTCGGCATTCCTCAAAGACATGAACGCGCGCAAATACAAGGCAATGGACGAGAATCCAAATACATGCGCGCGCGAGAGCTGCTGGTCAGGCATTGTGTACACGGGAAAAGAAGGGATGTAGGGAACGCAGGACTGGGAGCGGGAAGGGCTGGTGGGAAAGGCAGGGAATGAGGCGTGTGCGCCTCCTGGGATCTCTCGAAGACACTGGAATAAGCAGAAGCGGACAAGAGCGCGTATGCATGCCCGCGAGATCGCTTGTGCTGATCACGCGTCGTGTACGCGGACAGAAAGGATGTCGGTAGGGAACGAGGGTATGAAGTGGAAAGGGGCGACAAGGGAAGGTGGGGAAGGAGTTCCCTGACCCGAAGCAAAGCCGCTTCCCGAGGTCGTTGAACCGTACGACTCCGTTGCTTGCTGTCGAAAGAAAGAGGGCAAGGAGTTGCGGGGAAAGGGATCGTGGGGTGTCCGCGTGAGCGTCCTCACCCTCGGGACCGACCGACGGACGGCATCTATTCCATCCCGCGTGCTCGACTTACGTACACAGGCACAGACGTCACGCCTGTAGAAAGGGGCGGGGGGGGGGGGGGGGATGGCAAGAGGGCGAGAAATGTGTTGCGGCGACCTGTTGGCTCACACTTCGGGGAGGTATTGCATTTCTTTTTTTCCTTTCCCGGTGACGCACTCAGGCGCCAAGAGCGTTGTTGCCTCCATGTGGCTTGCTTGTCACCTGTCACGCTTCGGTCAGCGGTCGATGATGCGGAACTGTACGCGTTACTGCTGCTCTTATTGAGGACAATCGCAAAGTAATGAGATGCCTGTATGGAGACACTTGTATGGAAATTGCAGTAGCAGCATTTTCGCTTAAAAACAGACAATTAAATCAGATAACAGTAAAATAAATTTCACACGGCTCTTCGGATTCTAAAGTTCCTTGTCATGCCGTTCACAACAGCGCCGTTTATTTAAATTGTTTGTTTTCCTATCTCAGGGTAGTGGACTTCAGGATTTTGTGTTCTCCCTTGAAGTGTGTTAACCCTAATTCTATGACCGCCTTTTTTTCGTGCACTTTACAGCTTGGAAGCGTGATTCTTCCTGTCTTTCGTTTCTTCGTGGTCCCTTTATTGATTCGACCCGGTCGTCCATACATTCCCGACTTCATAAGGCACATCGTGTAACGCCACTAAGCAGGCTACGCAGAAAACAGATATAAACAGAAGTTTCTGTTGAATTTCTGTTGGCTTCGAGAACACACGTATTGCTTCCTATCTTCTAGCAGCAGCAACAAAAACTCTGCAGGTTAGCAAAGCATTTGTCGAATAATTTTTAGTACATTCGTTTCATTTAAAGCAACAGCGTCAAATCAGCATGCGAAAAAAAAGGCCCGATGCTTAATTTTTTACGCATTGACGACAGTGAAAGTTTGATCATTAAAACTACACTGTTAATATTCTGGTTATCGTATTGGTTTCCCTAGAGCGGTGCTTTGGCGTGCCTCCGCCGGTTATTGCGAAGCGCAGCATCGACGTACCGCACACATAAATCTTGCCTGTCACTCCACTTCTCCCCGACAGCCGATCGAATTCCATGCGAACTGGCGGGCCTATTATTACCAGATCTAACAGGGCCCGCTTAGTGGCAAAATCCGTCACACGGCAGGGCAGCCCAGCCGTCAGGATTTCTATTATCAGAGCGCGTCTGAACGAACGGCAGAGCAGCTTGTCAAGCGGCCAGCCAAGCGAAGCTCGCGTCCGCACTGAGCCGTGTAGTACGTATAATACGTCGGCTCTTCCTCGGCTGCCGATGTATAGCCGAGGGTTTTCGAGATGGAAGCGGAGCAGAAGGGGCGACGTCTGGGTTCCAGGCTCAAGCGGGTTGGAGGTGTCTTATCTCTCGCTACAGCTGAGCGACGTCTGCGAAGCTTATCTTACGCCTGGCATTCCGCCGGGGCTCAACTCGTCCGGCTTCTGCATATATGCAACCATACCAGGCGAGAGCCATCGGAATGCGTACTTAAGCCTCGGCAACTTTTTATCGGCCTAGGCTGCACTTCCTACCCCACATCTAAACTGTCCGTGACAGCGATATAAAAGCGCAGTTTTTGCCTTCCCAAATAGTTAGCCCCGATTTGAGTACGCCGACTGACGTCGTTGGTTTTGCGTACGCACATAAACGCCCATTACGTCCCTTCACAGATAAAAGTGCGTTGTGATGGTTAAGCGGTGCTAGTTGCGTACGGCTGAATATGTTATCCGCGCTTTTGTGCCGGTACTACGGGACTGCCCCCTTTCGTGTCACTTGTTATGCTCGAATAACTGCAACCGCCTGCATGCCGAGGAGGATTCGGCACCTTGCTTAGTTGCGCAATTGGCTCACTGATGTCGCGTCACTGTAAAATGGATAATCGGCGCTGACGTCATGCTTTTGTGCCGATTATGCAAGCCTGAATTTTCTCTTCCCCTGTTTGCCTATTCCTATTTCTCTGTACTTAAGGTTTATAACCAGTTATAGATATACA
>NC_135505.1:115972651-116125151 GCF_052857255.1 Amblyomma americanum | reverse complement strand
GGGGCTCAAATTAGCTGCGGGCCTGGACTACTTGTGCAAAAGTTTGGCCGAGTCAAAAATCGCTGCATCAAATCGGTTAATTAGTTTTGTTTTCAGGTCTCTTGCAAAGGAGAAAAAATAATCACCATAGTAGGATACAACTTAAAAAACAGCAGTTGGTAACACTGGGCCAAGGTTCGCGGCATCCTAATTACTCCGCTGGCCAATCAAAACAGTGAACGAAATCAGGTTTTTAATCTATGACTACATTAAACAAGCCAGGCATCAAAATTCTAGACCTTATAGTTTCTTTTATTGTGGTTATCTTCTTGTTCATAGGTAACAGGCAAAGTTTTAAGAGCGATCTACATTTTGTCGTGGAGGAATTCTGTGCGCCAGTCTTGAATCTGGGTGAAGCTTCATTGCATACTGAAATGTTATCCGATTACAGTAAGTCTATAACTACCTCTCAGCTACAGTTAGTAATACCAAGATGTGGCAAGTTTCAGCGTCCTTGTTACCGGCACTAAGCATGCGCAACGCCTCCTCTCTTTCAATGCAAGCCGCATCGCTCGCTCCGCTATTGGACCCGTTCGAACTCCTCGGTTCGCTTGCCCGTCGCGATGTGGCGCCACTTATATGGAGCGATTGCCTACGTCATAGCGCGAAATTTAGGCATGACTGCGAATACTTCCCTAAGAGCGCCACTCACGAAAAAAAAAAACTATGGGGACACCTTAATTACATTACGTGTGGGGAATGCGATCGCATTAGGATCAGCGAATTTTATGAGACCACAACGCCGGGTGGGGCGGGGGTGAGGTGACAGGTGGCACGTCACGTGATTTGATGACATCATAACTGTCTCGACCAATCAGCATATTTTATGACAGACCCCAACGCCTGACTCAATTCATGATGAGGCTTTTGTTTGCGATGATGCAGGGGGAGAGGAGGGGTTTGCAGGTGGCATGTTGCGTGACTTGATGACGTCATAACTGTGTCGACCAATCAGCAAATTTTGTGAGACCACAACGCCGGGTTTCTTCCGTGATGAGATTTCTAATGCCCTTGCATTAAAGATGATACATTTCCCGTAATACGCAGCCAGTTTAGACACGGAGATTAGAGAGCGAGAGAGAAGGAAAAAAAGGTAGGGGGAGAAGTTTCGGTTATCAAAATCCATTGACCTGGCTGACAAGACATTCATACTAAAACCAAAGAAGCGCTGGCCTGAGCCATCTTGCATCGATTTCGTCTGTCAAGTTGTAGCGTAGTGCAAGAAAGTTCTGTGCTCCTGCCGATATTCGAAGGCACTGTCTTGTGCGGTATGCACTTTGTACTAGCACGTTTCTCGCAGAAATTCTTCAAGAACCCTTGCTTTCTTCATCAACGAGCATCCTAAAGATATTGCGAATGCCGTCACTTGATGCAGCTCCGTTATCTTGTGCTTACCAAGGCTACAGCGCTGACATTCGCTGCATCTTTTGGATGGTCGTTGGTGATTTTTCACGTGTACAGTCATGGACAAAATTTTAGGGGGTGTGGATTCGTGGAAAAGTTTTATTCCTGCATTGCCACGCGCCTCAGGCACAACTCGCATTCGGCGACTCAAGCACAACTATTGTGCTCAGGCACAACTATTGGGGCCAGGCAGAACTCTTGGCCTCAGGCGCAACTATTGACCTCTGGCACAACTGTTGTCCACAGCTGCAACTATTGGCGTTTGTCACCACTGATTTCAGCCGCTATTTCCCAAGGCACAACTGTTGGTCCCAAGCGCAACTATTGGCTTTTTGCAGAACTATTATTCATAGACATTATTGGCCTCAGGCACAGTATTCACTTTGGGCACAACTTTTTGATACCGATGCGAATAATTCGCCTTTGACACTGTTCGTCTCAGGCACAGCTATTGGCCTTAGTGTAACTTTTGGTCTCAAGCATATCTATTGTCCTCAGGCGCAGCTATATTGGGTTTTGGAATACCTATTGGCCACATGCACTTTGGCCATTGCTCACAACTATTGCCCTTAGGCACAATTTCTGTCCTCAGGCACAACTATTAGCCTTAGGCATAACTATTCGCCTTAGGCCCAACTGTTGTCTCACACGCAGCAACACCACACTCCTTTCATCATCGTCTGCTTTTTCACGTTGATCAGTGTACAGCGAACAATAATGATTGTTATCGTCCTGTGAGATACCAACAGTTTTCGTCGCAGAATTTCGATACGATACAACCTCGCTCAGAACAATATACGGTTGTAGTAGGCGGTAGCAGACGCCAGTGCTCTCGTTTGACTGCGTTGGCAGCGAGATTGCAGGGAAGAACGCACTGTGGAACGGTGGCAGGCGAGGCAGGCTCTGAATTTTTGTTTCTGTGATATTATTCTTTCTTTTCTCCGGAGAACAAAGCCCTCTGTCGACATCGCGGGCTCAACGAACCGGATAAAGCTTCTCGACGAAGCATTCTTAAAGAATGCCGACGTCTGCCTCCGTTTCTGCCGCGTGCATATCGGAACTCGTCGCAAGGGGAACGAACTATAAATACGAACGGAAGAACAAAAGGCCCAAGCCAAGCCAGGAACTTTTAGACTACAATGATACGGTGTTATTTCCAGCTCGTTCCCTTGAGACGAAGCAGAGACGTGCGTACATGTCGACGACAAAACGCGTGCTAGGGGAAACAAATCCGTCGCGACTGAAAGAAAGGCGGATCTGCAGACAGGAGCTCGCCGATGCATGCATATTGTGCCTCCGGTCGCATTTCAATACATGTCTATACATCCGTGTTCGTATCGCCTTATTCGCGAAGCGCATTCGTCGCACGTCGTCCATGCCCTGACGAGTTCTGTGCACAGTTCAGCGGCGTCGCGTATACGGCAACGACCGATATTGTTTGACCTTTTTTTTTTCTTTCGTATTCAAATCTTTGGCTGTATGACAAAACTATTCTGGGGTAACGGCTCGCATTCACGTGTTGGCCATTTATTAATTTATTTATTTATTTATTTATTTATTGACTGACTGACTGACTGACTGACTGACTGACTGACTGACTGACTGACTGACTGACTGACTGACTGACTGACTGACTGACTGACTGACTGACTGACTGACTGACTGACTGGCTGACTGACTGACTGACTGACTGACTGACTGGCTGACTGACTGACTGACTGACTGACTGACTGACTGACTGACTGACTGACTGACTGACTGACTGACTGACTGACTGACTGACTGACTGACTGACTGACTGACTGACTGACTGGCTGACTGAAATGGCTTAGTCGGGAGTTCTTTTGTTATTCATCACTTTGTTGCGCGGCAGTTTGTTAAATACACGGTGTCTAAAATCAAAGCTGTCGGTATAATACTAGCGTTATTTACTGTTTACATCAGGGTGGCTGTACGGGAGGTTTCCCATGAAACAACGTCGGTGATATGTATCTCAAAACGGAAAACCTTCGCATTCGCCTGCTATCCGAGAGACGATGTTGCCCCCGTGGGCGTTAAGAACAGGCCACAGGGGCCTAAATCGGCCATATAGCCTCCTGGCTGCATGTCTAATCGTACTTTTTTTAGACCGCATATAGCCTGTAGTCCTGAAGCCACGCTAGAGCCTCTTGTCATGTTGACAGGCCGCATGGCCTGCTGGCCTGCTGTTAGACTACATAACCTCTTGTCCTGTTGTCAGTTCACATAACATGTGGTCCTGTTTGGCCGCATGGCCTCTTGTTGATAGGCCACATGACCTGCTGTTGTTTTGTCAGGCCACATAAATTCTTGTCCTGTTTTAGACCCACAGTTGTCATGTTAGGCCACACGGCCTCTTGTCCTGTTGTCAGGCCATATGGCCTCTTTTACGGTCGTCAAGCCACGTGACCTCTTGTCCTTTTGTTAGGCCACATAGCATCTTGTCCTGTTTTTAGACCCGTATATATCTCAAGCAGCACAAGTAATTGGCCCAACATTGGAGCCGTATTGCAAAGGCCGGCCTTACAAAGGACCAAGATGGGACCATCCTGTTGGAATATTGGGCCGATGACCTGTGCTTCTTTGGTAGCCAGTTGTTCTGTTGTCAGGCCACATCGCCTCTTTGACTTAGTCTAGCCACATGGCCTATTCTCCTTTTGTTTTTAGGCCTATAGCCAGTTTTGTTGTCCAGCTACGTGGCCTGCTGTAGCAGCGTTAGGCCTGATAGCCTCCTACCCTGTTGTCAGGCCGCATGGCCTGTTGACTATCCTGTTTGATTGTAGAGCTGTCCCCGCAACTTCTTCACGCCCAGGAGAGTAAACGGCTCGGAAGCATTTTTGTTCTCGTAGCGACGTATATCGGCACTGTACAGTGTACGGACTGAGGTCGCGTAGAAGCTGACATAGAAGCTGTTCTCACGTTACTGCGCTGACGTCACGTTATTATTCGATAGATCACGCTGATAACCGCGTATGCGTGAAGAATATTATACCAGGTGTTTCAGGGAAGGTGATCACTCGTGTTAAAAATAGGGTTTTTGAGTTAAACACAAGCTTTTTCCGGCATAGTAATGCCAGCGTTGGCGGACGTCAGAAAACAAGCGAACCATCTTAACTAGCTAAGTGATTAACTAAATTCTAATAGTTAACTTTTAACTATTACCAATAGGCACCTGATTGCAATCAGAGATTTGTACCCGGCCGTTAATGATAGCCATATCAGTTTTTAGAATTTCGAAAACGCCATTACTCTCGCCGTTGTGTCACGACAAAATTTGGCTACAGCGTGCAAAAATACATGCACTTTCGAAAAGTATGCAGGCAAAGCAATCCCTCCAGTGGTCGCAACTAGTCGAAATAGCGAAATTTGGTCGTGCCACAGCGGCGAGGGTAATGGCGTTTTCGAAATTCTAAAAACTTATATGGCTATCATTAACGGCCGGCTACAAATCTTTAATTGCAATCAGATGCCTACTGGTAATAGTTAAAAAGTTATCTATTAGAATTTAGTTAATCACTTAGGTAGTTAAGATGATTCGCCTGTTTTTTGACGTCCGCCAACACTCATATTACTATGCCGCAAATTGCTTCTCGTTACCTCAAAAACCTTATTTTTAAAAATTAGTGATCACCTTCCCTGAAACACCTGGTATATGTATTTGTTGCTATCGTTTAAAAGTTTAGCTCCGTTCGTTAATGCGTAGTTTCTTTCAATAATGTTTTGTAAGCAATCCGCTGAATAATTTCTTCCGTTGTATTAATCAACCGAGGCTCCCTGAGCAATCTCGACCTTCTGACCATCTATACTTGACATTTGCCACCACTTCTTGGAACTAATAAATCTGTTTTTCAATTTATTTAGTTTGATCTGAAGTCGGCCGTTCCTTTTTGATCGCGACTCCCCCTTAGCCTCGGGCATGATGCACGGAACTAAAGAGGAGACAAGGATCTCAAGCAGGCTCCGCCAGCGCCTGTTCCATGCAAAATCAGGATACTCTGAAACAAAGGGAAGGAGGTAAAAGACTGAAGAAGAAAGAAAAGAGTGGAAAAGAAAATGTCCTGTCTTGTCTTTTCGAACGGGGAACGCATACGTATGCCGCAAAAAGAGAAAATTGAAACATTGAAAAATTGAATACGCTAAGACCAACATGGCTAACCTTCGAAACCATCCTAGTCAAGAGAAGCATGCATTGGAGTCGAGTTATGCAAAACATGAATATAGCCCATACACACACATACTGGGCCGCCGGCTTGGCTTTGCTTGGCATTGTTTCTCGCTCGGGGGCTTTTTTTTTCCTCATTTTGTCCTTTCTCGACCAACCGTAGCCGAAAAGATGTTGGCACTGTTCGAAGCAAGGAGCTGTCGTTGTTTGCCTTATACCGTTGCCAGTGACGCCATTCTCATTTTCTCCTTCACATTTCATGTTCACCTACCAATCCCACAGCTCTTTTCCTTTTTATATTCATATTTTTTTGCATTTGAATCACGCCGCATTCGTGCCCGTTTAGGATTCGGTAGTTTCTTCAGCTCGACACGGCGTCTTGGAGATAACACTTTCTTTGCGTGCTCTGTTTCAATGTCCCCGCTTTGGATTTGGCGGCTGTCCCGTTAAAGGGAGAAACTTGTTCTTGAAAGGAAGAAGAGGCGCCTAGAGGAGGCACAAGAGATGTCACAACGTGCATGATAGCACTAGGTGAATGAACGAGGTACAAATAAAGGTCATATGACCACACTTTCGGGCAATGCGTCAGCATGAAAGAATAGAAACTGAGTACAGCTTCATTATTTTTTACGATATGCAATCAACGCCTTGGCTTCATCCTTAATAGAACCTTCATGGGGATACTTAACTCCATCATGTGTTGGCAATGCGATGGCATTAGCTGCTGTTGGGGACGTCACTTCTCTGCAGTCAGTGGGAACGCTCTGGCTGGTAACATCACTCCAGTCAATGATAATGCTTCTGTCTAGTGACGTCACCTCACTGCAGCAAGTGGGAATGCTTCTGTCTAGTGACGTCACCTCACTGCAGCAAGTGGGAATGCTTCTGTCTAGTGACGTCACCTCACTGCAGCAAGTGGGAATGCTTCCGTCTAGTGACGTCACCTCACTGCAGCAAGTGGGAATGCTTCTGTCTAGTGACGTCACCTCACTGCAGCAAGTGGGAATGCTTCCGTCTAGTGACGTCACCTCACTGCAGCAAGTGGGAATGCTTCTGTCTAGTGACGTCACCTCACTGCAGCAAGTGGGAATGCTTCTGTCTAGTGACGTCACCTCACTGCAGCAAGTGGGAATGCTTCTGTCTAGTGACGTCACCTCACTGCAGCAAGTGGGAATGCTTCTGTCTAGTGACGTCACCTCACTGCAGCAAGTAGGAATCCTCCTGTCTAGTGACGTCACCTCACTGCAGCAAGTGGGAATGCTTCTGTCTAATGACGTCACCTCACTGCAGCAAGTGGGAATGCTTCTGTCTAGTGACGTCACCTCACTGCAGCAAGTAGGAATCCTCCTGTCTAGTGACGTCACCTCACAGCAGCAAGTGGGAATGCTTCTGTCTAATGACGTCACCTCACTGCAGCAAGTGGGAATGCTTCTATCTAGTGACGTCACCTCACTGCAGCAAGTGGGAATGCTTCTGTCTAGTGACGTCACCTCACTGCAGCAAGTAGGAATCCTCCTGTCTAGTGACGTCACCTCACAGCAGCAAGTGGGAATGCTTCTGTCTAATGACGTCACCTCACTGCAGCAAGTGGGAATGCTTCTGTCTAGTGACGTCACCTCACTGCAGCAAGTGGGAATGCTTCTGTCTAGTGACGTCACCTCACTGCAGCAAGTAGGAATGCTTCTGTCTAGTGACGTCACCTCACTGCAGCAAGTGGGAATGCTTCTGTCTAGTGACGTCACCTCACTGCAGCAAGTGGGAATGCTTCTGTCTAGTGACGTCACCTCACTGCAGCAAGTGAGAATGCTTCTGTCTAGTGACGTCACCTCACTGCAGCAAGTGGGAATGCTTCTGTCTAGTGACGTCAGCTCACTGCAGCAAGTGGGAATGCTTCTGTCTAGTGACGTCACCTCACTGCAGCAAGTGGGAATGCTTCTGTCTAGTGACGTCACCTCACTGCAGCAAGTGGGAATGCTTCTGTCTAGTGACGTCACCTCACTGCAGCAAGTGAGAATGCTTCTGTCTAGTGACGTCACCTCACTGCAGCAAGTGGGAATGCTTCTGTCTAGTGACGTCAGCTCACTGCAGCAAGTGGGAATGCTTCTGTCTAGTGACGTCACCTCACTGCAGCAAGTGGGAATGCTTCTGTCTAGTGACGTCACCTCACTGCAGCAAGTGGGAATGCTTCTGTCTAGTGACGTCAGCTCACTGCAGCAAGTGGGAATGCTTCTGTCTAGTGACGTCACCTCACTGCAGCAAGTGGGAATGCTTCTGTCTAGTGACGTCACCTCACTGCAGCAAGTGGGAATGCTTCTGTCTAGTGACGTCACCTCACTGCAGCAAGTGGGAATGCTTCTGTCTAGTGACGTCACCTCACTGCAGCAAGTGGGAATGCTTCTGTCTAGTGACGTCACCTCACTGCAGCAAGTGAGAATGCTTCTGTCTAGTGACGTCACCTCACTGCAGCAAGTGGGAATGCTTCTGTCTAGTGACGTCAGCTCACTGCAGCAAGTGGGAATGCTTCTGTCTAGTGACGTCACCTCACTGCAGCAAGTGGGAATGCTTCTGTCTAGTGACGTCAGCTCACTGCAGCAAGTGGGAATGCTTCTGTCTAGTGACGTCACCTCACTGCAGCAAGTGGGAATGCTTCTGTCTAGTGACGTCACCTCACTGCAGCAAGTGGGAATGCTTCTGTCTAGTGACGTCACCTCACTGCAGCAAGTGGGAATGCTTCTGTCTAGTGACGTCACCTCACTGCAGCAAGTGGGAATGCTTCTGTCTAGTGACGTCACCTCACTGCAGCAAGTGAGAATGCTTCTGTCTAGTGACGTCACCTCACTGCAGCAAGTGGGAATGCTTCTGTCTAGTGACGTCACCTCACTGCAGCAAGTGGGAATGCTTCTGTCTAGTGACGTCAGCTCACTGCAGCAAGTGGGAATGCTTCTGTCTAGTGACGTCACCTCACTGCAGCAAGTGGGAATGCTTCTGTCTAGTGACGTCTCCTCCCTGCAGCAAGTGGGAATGCTTCTGTCTAGTGACCTCACCTCACTGCAGGAAGTGGGAATGCTTCTGTCTAGTGACGTCACCTCACTGCAGCAAGTGGGAATGCTTCTGTCTAGTGACGTCAGCTCACTGCCGCAAGTGGGAATGCTTCTGTCTAGTGACCTCACCTCACTGCAGCAAGTGGGAATGCTTCTGTCTAGTGACGTCACCTCACTGCAGCAAGTGGGAATGCTTCTGTCTAGTGACGTCACCTCACTGCAGCAAGTGGGAATGCTTCTGTCTAGTGACGTCACCTCACTGCAGCAAGTGGGAATGCTTCTGTCTAGTGACGTCTCCTCCCTGCAGCAAGTGGGAATGCTTCTGTCTAGTGACCTCACCTCACTGCAGGAAGTGGGAATGCTTCTGTCTAGTGACGTCACCTCACTGCAGCAAGTGGGAATGCTTCTGTCTAGTGACGTCTCCTCCCTGCAGCAAGTGGGAATGCTTCTGTCTAGTGACCTCACCTCACTGCAGGAAGTGGGAATGCTTCTGTCTAGTGACGTCACCTCACTGCAGCAAGTGGGAATGCTTCTGTCTAGTGACGTCAGCTCACTGCAGCAAGTGGGAATGCTTCTGTCTAGTGACGTCACCTCACTGCAGCAAGTGGGAATGCTTCTGTCTAGTGACGTCACCTCACTGCAGCAAGTGGGAATGCTTCTGTCTAGTGACGTCACCTCACTGCAGCAAGTGGGAATGCTTCTGTCTAGTGACGTCAGCTCACTGCAGCAAGTGGGAATGCTTCTGTCTAGTGACCTCACCTCACTGCAGGAAGTGGGAATGCTTCTGTCTAGTGACGTCACCTCACTGCAGCAAGTGGGAATGCTTCTGTCTAGTGACGTCAGCTCACTGCCGCAAGTGGGAATGCTTCTGTCTAGTGACCTCACCTCACTGCAGCAAGTGGGAATGCTTCTGTCTAGTGACGTCACCTCACTGCAGCAAGTGGGAATGCTTCTGTCTAGTGACGTCAGCTCACTGCAGCAAGTGGGAATGCTTCTGTCTAGTGACCTCACCTCACTGCAGCAAGTGGGAATGCTTCTGTCTAGTGACCTCACCTCACTGCAGCAAGTGGGAATGCTTCTGTCTAGTGACGTCACCTCACTGCAGCAAGTGGGAATGCTTCTGTCTAGTGACGTCACCTCACTGCAGCAAGTGGGAATGCTTCTGTCTAGTGACGTCACCTCACTGCAGCAAGTGAGAATGCTTCTGTCTAGTGACGTCACCTCACTGCAGCAAGTGGGAATGCTTCTGTCTAGTGACGTCACCTCACTGCAGCAAGTGGGAATGCTTCTGTCTAGTGACGTCAGCTCACTGCAGCAAGTGGGAATGCTTCTGTCTAGTGACGTCACCTCACTGCAGCAAGTGGGAATGCTTCTGTCTAGTGACGTCTCCTCCCTGCAGCAAGTGGGAATGCTTCTGTCTAGTGACCTCACCTCACTGCAGGAAGTGGGAATGCTTCTGTCTAGTGACGTCACCTCACTGCAGCAAGTGGGAATGCTTCTGTCTAGTGACGTCAGCTCACTGCCGCAAGTGGGAATGCTTCTGTCTAGTGACCTCACCTCACTGCAGCAAGTGGGAATGCTTCTGTCTAGTGACGTCACCTCACTGCAGCAAGTGGGAATGCTTCTGTCTAGTGACGTCACCTCACTGCAGCAAGTGGGAATGCTTCTGTCTAGTGACGTCACCTCACTGCAGCAAGTGGGAATGCTTCTGTCTAGTGACGTCTCCTCCCTGCAGCAAGTGGGAATGCTTCTGTCTAGTGACCTCACCTCACTGCAGGAAGTGGGAATGCTTCTGTCTAGTGACGTCACCTCACTGCAGCAAGTGGGAATGCTTCTGTCTAGTGACGTCTCCTCCCTGCAGCAAGTGGGAATGCTTCTGTCTAGTGACCTCACCTCACTGCAGGAAGTGGGAATGCTTCTGTCTAGTGACGTCACCTCACTGCAGCAAGTGGGAATGCTTCTGTCTAGTGACGTCAGCTCACTGCAGCAAGTGGGAATGCTTCTGTCTAGTGACGTCACCTCACTGCAGCAAGTGGGAATGCTTCTGTCTAGTGACGTCACCTCACTGCAGCAAGTGGGAATGCTTCTGTCTAGTGACGTCACCTCACTGCAGCAAGTGGGAATGCTTCTGTCTAGTGACGTCAGCTCACTGCAGCAAGTGGGAATGCTTCTGTCTAGTGACCTCACCTCACTGCAGGAAGTGGGAATGCTTCTGTCTAGTGACGTCAGCTCACTGCAGCAAGTGGGAATGCTTCTGTCTAGTGACGTCACCTCACTGCAGCAAGTGGGAATGCTTCTGTCTAGTGACGTCAGCTCACTGCCGCAAGTGGGAATGCTTCTGTCTAGTGACCTCACCTCACTGCAGCAAGTGGGAATGCTTCTGTCTAGTGACGTCACCTCACTGCAGCAAGTGGGAATGCTTCTGTCTAGTGACGTCAGCTCACTGCAGCAAGTGGGAATGCTTCTGTCTAGTGACCTCACCTCACTGCAGCAAGTGGGAATGCTTCTGTCTAGTGACCTCACCTCACTGCAGCAAGTGGGAATGCTTCTGTCTAGTGACGTCACCTCACTGCAGCAAGTGGGAATGCTTCTGTCTAGTGACGTCACCTCACTGCAGCAAGTGGGAATGCTTCTGTCTAGTGACGTCACCTCACTGCAGCAAGTGGGAATGCTTCTGTCTAGTGACCTCACCTCACTGCAGCAAGTGGGAATGCTTCTGTCTAGTGACGTCACCTCACTGCAGCAAGTGGGAATGCTTCTGTCTAGTGACCTCACCTCACTGCAGCAAGTGGGAATGCTTCTGTCTAGTGACGTCACCTCACTGCAGCAAGTGGGAATGCTTCTGTCTAGTGACCTCACCTCACTGCAGCAAGTGGGAATGCTTCTGTCTAGTGACGTCACCTCACTGCAGCAAGTGGGAATGCTTCTGTCTAGTGACGTCACCTCACTGCAGCAAGTGGGAATGCTTCTGTCTAGTGACGTCACCTCACTGCAGCAAGTGGGAATGCTTCTGTCTAGTGACCTCACCTCACTGCAGCAAGTGGGAATGCTTCTGTCTAGTGACGTCACCTCACTGCAGCAAGTGGGAATGCTTCTGTCTAGTGACGTCACCTCACTGCAGCAAGTGGGAATGCTTCTGTCTAGTGACGTCACCTCACTGCAGCAAGAGGGAATGCTTCTGTCTAGTGACCTCACCTCACTGCAGCAAGTGGGAATGCTTCTGTCTAGTGACGTCACCTCACAGCAGCAAGTGGGAATGCTTCTCTCTAGTGACGTCACCTCACTGCAGCAAGTGGGAATGCTTCTGTCTAGTGACGTCACCTCACTGCAGCAAGTGGGAATGCTTCTGTCTAGTGACGTCACCACACTGCAGCAAATGGGAATGCTTCTGTCTAGTGACGTCACCACACTGCAGCAAATGGGAATGCTTCTGCCTAGTGACGTCACTGCCCACTAGCCAATGGATGAATTTTATATTCAACGACGCATTTTGGCTCCATTGGGATTCTAATGTTATGCATTCAAATTCAAATTTATGTTGTGTTTCGTCTTCTCGGGATGCGTTGTTTTGTGTATTTGTAAGCCAGCCAATAAACCGAACAAAGAAAAATCAAATGCTTCCTTGCCGAGGATGACCTTTTCTGTGTTCTCAAGTGGACGCAATTAAAATATTCCGCCGTAGAGCGCGCAAAAACAAGTTCAGTGAATAAATGAAGCCGGCACGGGTGTTCGGTCGGTCGTGCAAATGAACCCCTCTTCTCTGAAGCTGTAGCTCCTTACTTCAAAGAGCAGCTCCGCGCGGCATCAGGAAACATTGAAAGAGTCGAGCGCATTCAAACGAATATTCTCTGGCGATCGGCTCTTCCTTTCAAATGCCGCCGTGAATTAACAAGGAACACTTGGCTTCGTACCGCTTCCGTCCTGCGTTCCTAACGAGGGCACGGATCAAGGCTGGAGAGTAAAAGAAAAAAAAAATACTGGACGCGGAGTTTTTCATCCTCTCCCCCTTGAGTCTATGAATGTTTTCTAGCGTCATCGGAAACGCAATTTCCGTCTGCTTAGTCGGTAACCGTGCTCCGAAGAAGCTGAAGCTTCCGCACGCAAATGTCAAATGTCTTTTTTGTCTTTCCAGTTTTATCCCCGCCGCGGTGGCTCAGTGGTTAGGGCGCTCGACTACTGATCTGGAGTTCCCGGGTTCGAACCCGACCGCGGCGGCTGCGCTTTTATGGAGGAAAAACGCTAAGGCGTCCGTGTGCTGTGCGATGTCAGTGCACGTTAAAGATCCCCAGGTGGTCGAAATTATTCCGGAGCCCTCCACTACGGCACCTATTCTTCCTTTCTTCTTTCACTCCCTCCTTTATCCCTTCCCTTACGGCGCGGTTCAGGTGTCCAAAGATATATGAGACAGATACTGCGCCATTTCCTTTCCCCCCAAAAAAACAATTATTATTCCAGTTTTTTGGAGGAAAAACTCTAAGGCGCCCGTGTGCTGTGCGATGTCAGTGCACGTTAAAGATCCCCAGGTGGTCGAAATTATTCCGGAGCCCTCCACTACGTCACCTCTCTTTTCCTTTCTTCTTTCACTCCCTCCTTTGTCCCTTCCCTTACGGCGCGGTTCAGGTGTCCAACGATATAGGAGACAGATACTGCGCCATTTCCTTCCCCAAAAAACCAATTATTATTATTATTATTATTATTACTATTATTATTATTATTATTATGTATTTCCAGTTTCGGCTTCCTGATGCTGCGCATGGTGAACAGACTTGCACCCGCGCTCTTCGTCTGCTTGCGGGGAAGCACAGTCCCCGAACCCATGTCGTCGTATGTCTAGCGAAAAAAAATTCACAGGGGCATCTAATTACCTCGTGTTGGGATTAGAAGCTGTTTATATATGCATTTTACTTCGAGTGACTCAACTCCTGGGCTGTTGCTGTCACTTCCGGTTTGCTGACGCCACTTCTTTTCAGCCAATGGGAATTATCCGGTCTGGTGAAGTCACTTCTCTACACTACAGCCAGTGGGTGAATTTTATGACCGATGACGCATTTTGACCTCACGGGGATTCTAACCGCATCAGTAATGTCAATTTGTCGGCGGTAAGGAACAGGACTTCTTACCCAGCTTAGCAGTACTGTGCAGGTTTCGAGTGTTCACTGCTCATTGGTCCAACCAGGGCACACACAGAGAGCGCGTCAATTCGTAGACCTTTTCACGACCCTCGGGAAAACCGGTTTTCTGGGCTGTGGAGAGAACGTGCGGGAGCTCAGTCCTCAACTCTTTCGTGTACTACGAGCACAGCCCAGTGTTGCCGCATTGGCCAGTTGGTTTTTCCCAGTTGTCGGCTAAAAATTTCCCATTTTTTCCCACAAATATGTATATTTTTCAAAATATAGTAATTTTAGACTGAATACAGCCAAGGTAATAAATATAAGAGTGAGTAAAATAATATAAATACAAAGCCCATTAATAATGAACATCAGGGCTGGATTGTTCTTGATAACATTATCGTCAATCACCACTTCGTTTTTATTAGTTTTTATGTTGAGACGGGGACCAGCTCGGCTGCTTCCATTTCCTTTCTAGCTTCTGTTTAGACCGCAGAAATTTTCGGGAATTGCTTTGCAACAACATGCGTACATAGAGGATTGTGTGACTAAATAGCTGGGAGTGATTTGAAGCAATTAATGGAAAGGTCACTACCACTATAGCTGGAAGAAATCCAAAGACGCAACACTCGAAGACTGAATGAACCTGAATGAGTCAGGGCCCAGGGCTCTGTATCCAAGGCTAGGCAGCAAATTAAAGGGAAACATCGAGCCAAATTTTTTCTCGCGACACTAGTCAGGCCGCCATGATAACAGCATTTTTCCTTCATCTCTGTACATTTTCCCGAGAAAGCAAATTTAGGACACCGGTCTTTAGCGAAACCAAAATTTCGCACGTGTTCGATGGGTTATTAAACAAAGTTCCGTTTTTCCCTCAGTGGCTTGATTTTCCCACGATATGAAAAATTTCCCAGGATTCGGCAACACTGGCACAGCCCAGTCCCCATTATGGCGGCGCCCATCGGCTCTATATATGCATACCCTTTGAAAATGTCTATACCGCGCAGTTTTTTTAGTTGAAAGCGCTTTGCTGAAAATATAGGAAGGTTGAAAATAGTAAACAGCAAGAGGGATAAAATGGATCGAGTATGCAGCATGTTCAGTGCTGTCATCTTCAGAGGGAAATGGAGGTGAGGACGTAGACCTAGAGATATGAGTTGACCTGGATGGGATATACAGGTGTGGCCGTAGGTCACTTCACGTAACACGATCATCAGGCAACTAAGACAGCCGTATATTTGTCATATGGGTTTATTCGGTACCAGTGTCAGTTGCCAGCAGGTGAGTAGCAGAATCGGTAAAGTTTTATCTCAGAGCGTCTACTGGCAAAGCTGGGGCAAACCTACATAAAGTGGGCTTTACCACCGCGCGTGAGGGTCGCACAGTTGGGAGCACGTAACCATCCCCACCGTATAGACCGACACCATCAAGCCATAAAGAGGTACTAGATGCAAAGTTAATGAGCTATAGAAGCGTATTCAACTACAGTTGAGCGCATATCTTCCCGACAAAACGTTATTACGCGAAAACACGGGCCGAAACTCGAAATATTAAAGAATTTGTTAAGAATTTCACGCTTCCAGGTCAACTGGCTAAGGGGTTGTTTGCGGCAAGAAGGGTTCCGTATAATCGCACCACTTGAGAAACCGCGCTACCTCACCGGCCGTCAGGCATGGCCGCTTTTCGTAAGCTAGCAGACTCCCTTGTTTGCTGCATGCTAGGACGAAGAACCAAGGGTGCCTGGTGTAAAATTATCCGTCGTGGCAGCCCGCACTCTAAACAAAGGGAGTAAAACTGTCCTCTAGCGCTCTAATTAACTCCGTGCCGTCTGCGCTCCGCCGCGCACAGAGCTCTCTGAGTATGGTCTGCGCATCAGACATGCAGTATCTCGAACCATGCGCTGCCGCTAGACGTCGCTCTACGCGCTGCAGAGCGCAGACGACTGCTCGGAGTTCGAGGACTGTGGACGAATGTACTGTGCTGTGCGAATACGTGACAAGCATGCGGATCGGGAGCAGCTGTTGTTTTTTTTTTTTTCTTCCTCTCTTTCGTCCAGATGTGATGGCTCACCGTCGGGCGGGTGGAGAATTAGCGCTGCTTCCGTTCAGTGGGCTCTACATCATTTATTGAGAGAGTTCGGCTCAGCTCTTCTTGTTCCCCGGGCCAGCGCTCTGTCATAATACGGGTACTCACGTCACCACTGCGATTAGCAAGCGCTGGAGCTAGCTTGCATTCCAAGCTCTGATCTGACCCAAGCTCTCGCGAAGCGGCGCTTGCGGTCATAATTAACTACCCTTTCTCCAATTCTTGATGCGGGGCACGGGATTTGCGATGAAAAATTAAATTATCCGCAGTCACCGACGCGCGCCGACTTCGCTGCGCGAGCGGCTTAATTATGACGGTGGTGTATCCCGGAAAGCTCTGTACAGGCACGTGTCTTCATTAATTCGGCCGAATGCTTAACTAGAAAGGCTTTCTAAGTACCTCAACGTATGCCTTTCTCTGCCCAACCTGTAAGTTCAAACAATCGTGTGTACTGTACAAGGTAATTTGTTATAGTTATCCGACGTGCAGACGTGGCACTCGTTAGATATGTCGTATACGTAGCAAGTGGTTTGTGTGCGAACGGCGCAAGTATTAGTTAAGCCGACGACACAGCCAAGGACAGGTTTCTGAACAGCGAGTCGAAGAAAATACCCCTGCATATGTCTGGACATTTCACAACACTTGGAAGTGAACTATAGGAAACTGGGTAACCTATAATAAATCAGTGTAATGCCTCCTAAACATATTTATTCGGTCAAGACTGTCTCAGTGTCAGGAACATGGCCCTCCTGCCTTACTGACGGCGGATGGGCAGTCTCCATGTTTGAAATCTACCGCATAAAAAATGAATGGATACGCCTTATTTGATTATGTGCTGACAATGCGATATAATTAGCAGCTGTCGATGCCTTTACCGAAAGTGGCGTCACTTCTGCACTGGTGAGGTCACTTCCACAGCCAAGGGAATGCTCCGTCTGGTGACACCACTTCCATCCAGCCAATGGGAATGCTCCAGTTCATCGTTATTGAGTTATTTGGAAGCACACGCTGTTAGTGTTTCAGTGGTGGCTGCGGCGTGCGCGTACTGACACTAGTTTGGATCGGCCTCATTTCGACTGAGGCGAAAGAAGTCTTAAACGTGGATGTCTTCATTGAAATTTCAGTTCGCGTTATAAAGAGCTCCAGATGTTCAGAATTAAACCAGAACCCTACAGCTTTCCTCTTGAATCATAGTCAAGGGCATATTTAGCGCGTGTGTGGAAGTCTCGGACAGTTTTATTGCGGAGAATATGGTGAGGAAGTGCGCTGAACTTGTAAGCAATAGATCAATTTACTTGTGAAAGATATAGTTATATATTAACTCGAAATTCCCTTCTTCGTAGCGGCGGACATATTTTTCCGATTTGTAAATATTTGAGTTGGTTGCGTTTTCTTTATGGTATAGAACTCGAATAACGCTTTATTCTAGCTTTTGTACGAATGCATGTACAATATTGCAAATACACGCTAAAAGACTGAAACCTGCGCATATCCCAACGGACACTGAAACCCCACTGGACGTCTAGAGGACGTCCCACACGCCCCCAGGACATTCAAGGAAGCTTCAGTGCCCATTGGGCAGGTCACTGCTTTATCGTGCCCACAATGGCTACCTATTATAATCAAACTTAATCCCATCCACCTATTCCGTCCCGCCACCGATGAAAAATATCAACACTGACCTGCGCCATAAAATCAAGCTAGCTAAAATGATCGCTTTCACATGTAAGTTATAAACTCTTCGCAAAGACAGTTACAGTAAATATGTGCGGCCCACATTGAACGTCTGCATCGCGTGACTGAAAAATAAAGATGCGAGTCGGCCAGCGAGTTCTTTCGATCGAGGAGTTCCTTGCCCACATCTGGCCGCAGCTGCAGAGCTGTTTCCCGACAGCTGCCCGGCAAACATCTGCTTTGGCTCAGTTGCTGCTTGCGGTCGGCATCTCATAAAAGAAAAGGGGAGCAGAATTGTTTTTTCAAACACCACCGCATGCCTGGTTTCTCTCTTTGAGAGAGCACTCTACGGAAGAGGTGTTATTTGCGCAAACGTCGCTTTGTTTGAACAGTTGCACGCACTCTTTCACGGTGTTGATGTGAGCGAAGGCCAGCCGGGTGCAGCTATTAAAAGGCGTAGCGAATAAACTTATCTGTTGCCATCAGTTACGAATACTCAATATGTGTCATACCACGACCTCTGGTAGAGCGACTCAATTTTAGGACGCAGTTTTAGTTACCTTACGTACATGTTCCATTCTTTCTATATAAGGTGCTTTGCATTTTTGTTTGAATTAGTCTGTGATAACTTTCATTTTTTTAGCCAGATTGGTTGTTCATTTGCATTTTTATTCCTGACCTTTATTAGCCTTGAAATCTCATTTGTTGAGTTAGGAATATTGTGTTAAAGTGAATGAGTGAATGGCTAAGTGAGCCAACTAAATAAATAGAAATGCCTGGCAGTGTGCATTAATGCCATTTTTGTTATACACGCTCACGAACGATAAGCATCAACCGAGAAGTGGGCGTCGACAACGATTCGCCAACTTCGGCGCGGGACGAACTAACCAGCGAGCAACATTGGGGGCGACGCGGAGGAAGCAATTCAAAAACAGAAAATAACCGCGTCTTGTAAACATGCGGCGGCTTGCTCGCAAGCATGGTGCCGCGCGGCGCCGGTTACACATATCAAACGCTTTGTTTACGTGCCTGGGCGACGCTGTCATGCCATGAACTGCCAAGCAAAGATTGACAGAAAGTGCGTTTGCCGAATAAATCGCAGCCCGCCGCCGTCGAACGGCGAGCGCTCCGCTACGTTACAAGCTTTGCGCCGTTGGCGTGCGAGCAGAGTCGTCGTCGGAAAAGCTGGGATGAATGACCACTGGTGCGGAAAGCCACGTTTAAACGGCGGAGAGCATGTCGTCATCAGCACCGTGTGAGTGCGTGTCATCGCGCGCGCCGGGTGGATTCGTCGCTGGCGGTATTCCCGCACGCTCAATCCGATGGCTCGAAGCGACGTTTTCTCGTTCGAGACGAGATGTTTGACCTTCAGCATCATCCGTTGCTAAGGCACCGTCGCCGTCTTAGCTTCGGTTCCGCAATGTGCTTGAATGAAATGTCCTTCGCCGTCGTTCGCTGCCGGTGACACAGCCGGGTGGAGCAATTAGCGCGGTGGCGCGTCGTGCAGCGGTGCTGTAGCGCGCGAAGCGCTGTGCGGGTCGTAGCGTTGTGTAGTGTACGTACTACATACGTAGCCAGCGAGCAGTGCAACATGCAACAACCGCTTTACGCCGGCCTGCTTCCTGTGTTAACTAGGCACAGACAGCGGCTCTTTGTTGTGTTCCTCTCTCTGGTTGACAGGGAGAGATGGAGCAAACGGATATAGCGTTTCGTAACAATAACTGTGACGTGCCCTGCGGTGGGGGATCCAACGCTTGTTTTCTGGATGCTAGCGGCCGGTCATCTGACGTCGTCGGTATCGCCACATTGAGGACGATCGTTTGTGTCGCCGCCGGTGATGCCAGCGTTTCGGTCGCATGTGGGGACGAGTGCATCGTTTAGGAACGGCGATGGAGCTCCGGGTTTCGGAGCCGAACAGCCAGTATGTTTTGAAAGAGCGCAGATCGTAAGAGTCGCCCGTTATTGTGACGCGCTGCGAATGTTTTGTACCCGGTGTTCTTGCCAAACTCTTCATTTTTCCGTGGTGAAAAAGTGCGTGTCATGCTAACACCGCCGAACATTCCGTTTGTTTGCTTCAGATAATTCCTTCCTTTTACTACACGAGACAAAATTGGAGAACTGCCATGTCGGTGTTTTGATTCTAGAGCCTAGTCACTGGCACTAGTCATTTTTGAAAGCTCTCACTTGCAGCTGTAGCTCTCTTGCTAGCAGCATTTGATGTTCTAGAGCAAAGTATCAAAGATCATGAACGGAAGTAACACATTTGTCGCTCTTTAATTTAAACTTGTCTAACTGAAACGTTTTCAAGTTTTCGGATGCTTTTGCAACCGTGTGTGCAAAGCTGAGCAGACTTCAAGCTACTGTTTTCCTTGTATGTGTCCTGCAGGAATGTTTCAGACAAGCCCCATTAGAAAACAGACATCATTAACAGTGACTTGGAATGAAAAATGCTTTTCATCAATATCCCATCTACAGCCTTCGCCCTTCAGCTTGCCTCCTGTCATGAGGGTTCAGGCTGCTAGTAGACGTCTACATAATGCTGTCGGTCAAGCGTGAAAAAACTGCCTCCACTTCTTCATTCATTCACTGACACTTACAGCAGCCTGCGTCCTGTTTGCCCGTGTCTTTCCGAGTGCCGTTTCTCTCTGCAGTTGCAACTGTCAACATCGCATTCATTCAACTGTCAACGTCATTCATTATCTCGAGATACCACGATACCCTACACTCCTTATCTCCCACTCAGCGGGCCAAAACAGAGTTAATCGCACATGAGGTTTCGCAACCTTCGAGAGGACTTTTTTGTTTGTTATTTGGAAGCTGAGAGAAGTGGGAAGGTAAAATGGGGTCAGCGTAGCCTGCGCAGTGAGACGTTAGGCGATGCTACAGCTTCTGACCTGCTGGTTCTTTCTTTGTCGTTACAGAAAAGCAATCCAGGGAGAAGTCAAGCTCCCCGCCGAAAATGGAGAGGCGAGGCAGTACCGCGCCACACCGGACTGGGGGGTGAGTGGCTTGAAATTCTGGCCGTCTTCATTTCGTGAGGCTGTCCGTCAAAGTGGCATGATATCAAAATGGTTGGTTTCGGGAAATTGTGTGTGCCACCTGTTTGCGTTTGGCCAAAATATGTGCGTGTCCATAAAAAGCCTAAGGAACAGAGGAGCATACTGATATTTGCTAATATCAATGAAAATTGAGCCCGATGCGTATCAAGCAGTGCTATTTACCTACTTAAAATTAATATGAAGAAATCAAGAATGTTCAGCAGTTTCGGAAGGGAACAGTTTTAAGATAGACAGTGAAGCATTAGAAGTGTTAGGGAACACATCTATTTAGAGCAGGCAGTTACCGCAGATCCAGACCGCAAGAGTAAAATAACTAGGAGAATAAGAATGGGGTGGAGTACATTTGGTTGGTAATTTGGAGTGATGAATAGGAATTTAGCAATGTCTCCCAAGAGGAAAGTATATAACAGCTGTGTCTTACCAGTACTTACCCATGGGGCAGAAATGTGGAGGCTAAGGAAAAGGGTAGGACTTAAATTAAGAGCAGCGCAGCCAGCTGTGGAAAGGAAAATTATAGGTGTAACTTTAAGGGACAGGAAGAAGGCGCAGTGGGTGAGCGAACAAATACAAGCTAATGACATCCTAGTTGAAAGCAAAGAAATAGTCATGGGCAGGGCATGTAATGCGAATGCAAGATAGCCAAATGGGAGAGGCCTTTGTCCTGCAGTGGGCGTAGTTAGGCTGATGATGATGATGAGATTGCCTTTAGCGGTTAAATATGGTGTTTTCTTCTTTCTTTAGGTATAGTTTCATGAATACCTGTGTGGGCTGTCAGTTTGTGTGTGAAACTGTTGTTGCCTGCTTTGATCTTCACAGCTTAGCAACAAATGAATGCGGTGTCTAAAAAGCAGGAGTTACTCCGCATGCATCATATCTGTGGTTTTAAAAGGGGCACCAAAGATGGCACTATCCGATTTTCATTCTCAGTAAAAATCAACTGTATTTCTCTTCTGGGCTATGGTCTTGTTTGTTTGGCAACAAGAGGAGCATTTCTTGCTGAGAAAACTGGAGTTTAAAATTTTTCTGCCACTCGCTTCGAACTTGTGACATCAAAACCGAAAGGGGTGCTATGATCACCATCTGGAGGTGAATGGCAATGTAGCCTGGCTTTGGGGATCCATGGGAGAAAAACTCCCTTAGTGGCGCTGCAGTTTACATGTGAAAATGACTGATGGTGGTGACACCTGGATTTCATTTCTTTATCTTTAGCTTATAAAAGCACTATTTTTGATGAGAGTAGCTTCTTTGTGATAAGAAAGTGGTAATTTATCGATACAGGCCAACTTAAATATATCCTCAATGTCCCTTAAATAGTTTATTAGGAGCTGGTTAACATAAGCCACGCTTGTAGTGCTGTTTGACATCTGCCTGTTGATTAAAGCTGTGGGCAGCTGTAATCTTTATGAAGCGTATTCTGATGTGCTTTTGCAAGCGACATAAAAATAAAGTGTCACTGTTTTCTTGGTGAGTCAAGGGTTCCATGTGCTGGCTTGTTCTTGAAGACACATTAACAAAGCATACCTTGAACCAAATTGTTGGTTTGCTATTTGTTGATTAGGGTAAACAATTTATATTGCTAGGTTACGGAGAAGATAGAATGACCAAGCATGCATTGAACCATATTGTTAGTGTGCAGTGTGTTGATTAGGGCGAACAATTTGATAACTAGCTGTAACAAGCGTTGTTTGGCCATGTGTGACAAATATTAGGCAGTCAGTGCATTAATGTAGGCTGTTAGTCTTTTAGTTCATTTTCCTGGCTATAGGTGCCAGCACAGTCTGTTGATCCTCCGAAATTTTTATCTGGTCAGTGAGTCATATTCTGAGACATAAATTCTCTAGAAGATTATCTTTGGATAGGGAGCGATCCTGTGTAAGCTCTTGACCCTGTGTTTGCGTCAATGGGCTACAATTAGTAGAAGGCTCTAAATGATGTCACCTTTCTCGTGACATTTCAATTAAAGATGGTGGCCTTTTCTTTCCAGGAAAGTGCTATCAATGGGGACCACTTATGGACCGCCACTAGTGCCTCTGGGGATCTCTGTTACGTGGGAGAGAGTGAATGCTCAGTAAGTTCCGTCTCATCACTTGCATCCACTGTGCAATGATGTCGGCACTGTGATGTTGCCCCATTCCCTGAGCGCACTTGCGTATGTCTTTTTTCCAAGGGACGAAATTTCTGGAGCCTAGGGTGCTGATTGCATGTGTCCAAACTGCTTGTAGAGGTGGCATTTGGAATTAATAACAATGATTAGTTTTTTGGGGAAAGGAAATGACGCAGTATCTGTCTCATATATCGTTGGACACCTGAACTGGGCCGTAAGGGAAGAGATAAAGGAGGGAGTGAGAGAAGAAAGGAAAAAAGAGGTGCCGTAGTGGAGGGCTCTTCAATAATTTCGACCACCTGGGGATCTTTAGTGTGCACTGACATCGCACAGCACACGGGCGCCTTAGCGTTTTGCCTCCATAGAAACGCAGCCGCCGTGGTCAGGTTCTAACCCGGGAACTCCGGATCAGTAACCGAGCGTCCTAACCAATGAGCCACCTCGGCGGGTTATTTGGAATTAATGTTTTTGTTTTTTAACCACTATTTATTCAGGTTTGCTTTTTTTTTAAACATGCTGCACATTTTTCAATTTTTTACTTTTTGTTTATAGGTTTTGCTAATTTGATGGAGCAGTTTGTATGAGGGTTTGCTTGCTCTTTCTTTTTATATCAGATGTGCAGATCTGTATTTTTCTTTTTCTGTTTTTAGTATTCAAGAAGCCGATTTTTCACAAAGTGCTGTTACTAATTCATTCCCTACAAGCTTACATAAGCAATGGAAGTGTGTTGTTCATAGTATGAATGGGATTTTTCTTAATTTCATCAAAACAATAAAATCGCTGGACTGTCTCTATGAATACTCAAGATGAAAAGCTGCTTTTAGCTGCCTGTGTTGTTACAAACAAGTAGTGATTACTTTCTATAGCCGGGTCGATACAACTCAAGAACGGAGTAGCATTTTTCTGACAAAGGACCCTTTCCAGCCAATGGAGTTGGCCGATTCTCATGAACCTGCTAGTGTGGCGATGCAGGGAGGAGGTATCCCGGATCATGGAGGGAGGGGGACTATCCCCTTTCATCTGCCACTCCCTGAATTGTCATTCTGGCAGCCTCATGAGAATCAGCCGACGCCTTTGTCTGGAAGGGGTTTCTTTGAAAGGGAAAAGCCACTTCATTCTTAAGCTGTATCCGACCACAGTAAAAGTAAAAGGCTTACATCACTCATACCAAAAGGTCGGCCACTCTCATTTATGTTCGGCGTCGAATTGTGGTTTCTCAGTATCTTTGTTTGCTTAGGTGGCAGTGTATTTGTATATATGATACAAACTATTGCCACTTTTGTGTGCATTTAAAAAGCCTGAATAATTTGGAGTATATAGCATAAAATAACCGCAAATAGTGTAAAGGCGCGCTCACACTGGCGGGAAGCTTCCCGCGCCGGCACAGCGTCAACGTCGACGCTGCCTCGCAGCTCCTCGGAATGACGCTCACACTACGCGCGTTTTCTCGCTGCGGTTGTCTTGGAATGTGGAGAGAGGAGGCGCTGAGGGAGGACCCGAACGAGCAGAAAGAGAAGGGGATAGTCACGTGACACTAGAGAAGACTGGAAAGTGCACCCTGCTAGCTCCCCTCCCGTCGCCCTGGCAAAGCAGCCGCCGAGTGCCCCGGCCGGCCGGGGCGGCCGGCCGGCCGCGCGCAGCCTCCGCCGAAGGGGTCACTGAGCTGGGACCGACGTCACGGTTCACGGTCGGCGCCCATTGGCTGTCCTTAATCACCGGCACGGGAAAAATAGGTACCGAACCCATCGCTCCGCGGGACGGGAGAGCAGGCTGTCCGCGGGAGAAAAACCGGCTTGGGCGGGAAGCGGCACGCGGGAAACGCCCGGCGTTGCGCGTTTTCCCGCTAATGTGAGCGCCCCTTAAGAAATCTCGTCTTCGTCTTTTCATACTTTCAGAAACACGGACCCCGGATGAAATGCCCAGCTTGTAAAATAACTGTTCACGCCGGATGCATTAGCATTTTAAGTGATAAGGTAAGTTGACAACAAAAGTAAATTGGCTTACCTCATTTATAGCCAATGTCCACGCATTACATTTTTTTTTTGTTCAGCTGTTGCATTGAATTACACCAATAGCAACCTCACTGAGTTGCACTGAAATTTTGCTGTATTCTGACAAAAATCTTTGTTGTACGGGGACTAAAAAGTTTCATTGCAGCAATGTTTCAACACAGTTTCTGGGTGTCCTTAATGTAGAGTGTATTGAGATTTATTCTGAAATCTTAATGCTCGAACTTGATGGGTGTTTTTCAGTTTTTTTTCTTGCTGGGTACTGCTCTCGCAAATACATTTATATTATGTCTGTATCTGAATGGTTGTTGATTTTAATAATAGGCTGCTATAAAGTTAGTTCTGTTTGTGGGGGTTAATGAAATTTCTGTAGTAATGTTTTATCTGTCATCTGTATATACATTTGTTTAAAATTTTGTTTGGTATTTAAGATGAAGCATGTTTTCATGAGCCACTGTTGCTTTGTCATTACCTGAGCAATTGTTAGAGATTTTCTATACCCTTATCTCTTTCTTTTTTTTTTTTTCAGATGAAGTTTCAGTGTAAGCCAACATTCAGAGATGTCGGCATCAGACAATACCGAGAGGTAGGCCTCTATATATTCGTTCTGAACATATTTTTATACCTCAATAACAGTGGTTATTAGAAACTTGCAGATTTCTTGTTAAGTAATTCTTGTGGGCACGTAAGTTTTCCTGACTGTTAGCTTCATTGAGTGCAACATTGTGACTGAGGGTCTGTATTCAAACACAAATGATAAATTCTTGAGAATTGACTTTGTTCTCATGTCATTCCCATGGTTTATTATTTCATCTATCATGTTTCATGGAGAGCAGCTCAAGTTCTGTACCTTTGCTGAATTCTAATTAGAAACTGTGATGCTGGGCCACTAGGCACAGGGGCTCAAGCACAATTTTTTTTTCGTTGCACACGATGGCAGAAGCCTGAACTCTAACATGCTGTGTCCTAGCATTGTGGAATGCCCTGTGATGCTAGTACCTCACTGCATTATTAATCATAGTTTTTGCATGCATTAGAGATCAAGTTGTGGAGGGTGGCATTGGCTTAGAAGATGCTTATTATTGTCAGCAAAATATGACCTTAAATTAAGGGGCCAAAATTTTGTTGTAATTACAGCTGATTCGTTCATTTAAATTCGAAGGAAACTAATAGTTTGTTTGAATTATGCAGTATTTGCATTTAGGGGAACCTTTATAGTAACACTTGATGTTGATTGGAAAAAAAGTGTTATTTTGTGACAAATTGAAGGTCAAATACTAAACCAAAATTCCAGTTAAACAAATTTGACTGTATGCTGAGCTTCATTACACCTGTTGATAAAACCAATGTGTCAGTTTGAATAAACTGGATGATGGAATTAGACGAGGTCAAATTAGAGTCAGCTGTACAACTCTAGTACTGCTTTCATGCGAACCATTCAGCTCTTGACTTGTGCTCGCAGAAAAATTAATCAAATGGTGGTTAAAACGGGACAAACCTCAATTTCAGCAAACTGTGATTCAGCACCACTGGGTACATAGGCGCTACGAGAAAGGCAAGTGCCAACAGTGTAGCAAGGTGAGCAAGGTTACCTTTGATGAAATTGGGCCTTCCGTTATTCTGCTATTTATTGAGTGTGTAATCTTGCCTTTACTCCGTCTGTTCTCCTGTTTCAGTCCTTTCAGTCAAAACTCTCATTTGGTAGCAAGGTAAGCATACCTTTTGCGTCTCGGAACCACTCGCCTCATTGTTTTCATCTTAATTTTAATGAGACCCTTAATTTAAAAAAATCACTTTGAATTTCATGGTTGATGTATTATTGCTTCTGGGTAGGCATAATGATTGGGCATGCAGCCATTGCAATTTATTGTTTTTGCCTACTTATGGAAATGCACATATTAACACAGTTCTTGGTTGAACAAAACCCTTTATATTTTTAGACATAACTTTTTAGAATAGACTGATGTAGGTGCTTCTGTGAGGATACGTTACATTTGGCATGCTTGTAATTTTAAGTGGCATGTGTTTTTTGTGCTAGTAGCCTCGCCAATATGCATTTCAGTAGTGGGGTCACAGTTTTGACAATGCGGCATTAAAACAGTGCTGCTAATAATAGTAAGCTTCTGTAAAAATATATGCAGCTTGAATAGCAGTTTTCAAGAAAGGCTAGTCAAGTGCTTTATAATTTAAACATCATTTTTCAGTTATTTACTACTGGCTGTGTTTGATTTTGGCTAAGAGCACGCATCTGTGCTTGGTGGTCGCTTTTGACGCAATGAAGCACGGTACCAGCACGAAGCGACAAAGGACGAGGAAACGTATATACCACGTACACTTGTATTCTTGCTTTCTGTGTGACAGAAGTTGGCAATCATTGTTGGTTAAGGGCATAACAACTTGCGAATCACCTTGTAAATGCTTTTCTCTGTGTTATTTTGTTGTCTCTAAGCTAAGCAAGCCTCTAGTTTCACACTCAAGTGTTCTTACACTCATACAATTATCCTTGCACCTATGTCGCTGCACAAAGATATCTGTACCTACTTTTGTGCAAAAGTTTCTATAGGTGTTCCGCGTATGTACAAAGGTATCTGTATACCTTTGCTTCTATCTGTTCTTCTATGTGGCAGACAGTGGCAGTTCACTCATTGTAGGCAGTGTTTTCCTCCTTATCTTTCTTCGGAGTGACAATTTTGCAGGCAATCAGATAATAGTGCTTCACTTATCTGTGTCCAATTATCGGCACTCATTACTTACCTTCATGTCACTATCGCCGTGCCGGTCTTTGCAGGAGATAGTGGCCATCAGTTGCACGTGGTGCAAGACGGCCTACCACAACAAGGAGTCCTGCTTCAGTATGCAAAGGATCGGGGAGCAGTGCAGCCTAGGGACGCACGTGGACATCATCGTGCCACCCTCCTGGATTGTCAAGCTGCCTCGAAAGGTTGGCATTGCAGCGCGGTTATTTTGTTTTTTTTTTCTTCTTTGAAGTTGAAGCAGTTGTAGCGTGGGAAGCAAAAGGGCAGAAAGTAATTGCCCTTTTACTCAAAATTTTGCTAGGTGCTATGATGTCCTTCTTTTTAGATTTTTTTTAGATATTCATTATGTAGTGCATGAAAACCTCACGATGCAACTACTGCACTGTAGACAAGTAAAATTGACGCTGCATGATTACATGATCGTGTGCTGTTTTGCCTGGGAAGCATGAAGCAAAATTTATTAATTTGAATTTTCGAGGTTGAATTCTATGCTGATCATGATATGTTTTCACGAATTTTGCGCAGGGTTCTTTCAAGTCATCGATCAGGAGATCACCAAAAAAACGGGCTTCTACGAAAAAGAAGTCTCGGAAAGAGGTGGGCACATTCTCCTGAATCAAATAGTTAGATGTTGTGTAGTATGTTGGCGAAAAAAAAAAAAATCTGCTAGTTCCTGCTCGCATGCGAATGGTAGCCTGCTTAACAAGACTTGGCCATTCTTGAAGGAAAGATTCACTTACATTGTTAGCCTTTACGATGTGAATTCCTTTTTGCACAATGTTTAGAAAACAGTCTCCTAGGCATTGTGTTTTTCATAGGCAGTGTCATTTGCTATTGTGTGAATAATAAATGAAAGTGCATAATACATTAATTTGTAATGTAGTTTCTTGTATTTTCTGGTAGTGTGTCATGTGGCAGTGAGTTGCTTGGCAGTAGATGCTCTGACAGGTAATAGTATGAGAGCTCAAAAGCGCAACGAGTTTTTATTGCTAGATTAATCTACAAGCATGTTGGTTAAAAGACAGACGAGAGGTTGTACTTGAGAACACACACAGCACAGTGGAAAGCTTAAGACCATCACATGGCACCAAAAGATCTAGTCGAATGGGCTCATGATAACACTTCCACATTTCAGCCTGGGGAGAGATGTTTTTATTTTATTTTTTGCTGAATTGAATTTCCAGGGTTGCGGAGAGAAGGACACGCAGCGTGCGTTTGCCATCAAGCCGATCCCGTGCGCATCGTGCAAGCCTCTGCTCGTGTTCATCAACCCGCGCAGTGGTGGCAACCAGGGGTCGAAGATGATGCAGAAGTTCCAGTGGCTTCTCAACCCGCGCCAGGTCTTCGACCTCTCCGAAGGGGGTCCCAAACAGGGGTCAGTACCTCATGCAAGTCGACATTGCATGTTCTGTTTACCAGTCAGCCCAGGTTTCCAGCATGTGCTTCCCATTCATTCATGTCACAGCAGCATAATGTCCACTGAGAGGTCTTCGCGGTTGTTTTGACTTGAATTTCGACAGGAAGTCTGTTTTAACCTTTTCAGCTGTTGCTCATTATTTCGATGCACATAAAATATTTTTCTGCCTAAACAGTATATTCAGGCCTCACGAAAGCTGACTGATTAAATTTCCAATGCAAAGCATCATTGGTGAATTTCATTACAGGCATGTTCAAAATTTCGTGTGAAGTGCAGCAATCGTTCAAAAATCTTAACTTTTAAATACTAGGGTCATCAGATACATGCTCAAAGGATCACGGATTTACCGTTTGTATCGGAGATGCACATGACACAAGAAATTCAGTGAATTTCTTCAGTGAAATTTCAGTGAGAACAAATTAGTATGGCAAAATCTGTCTGGTTGAAAATGGCTGTTCCGTAAAATATTATTTACAGCGTTTCCTAGCTGGAATTAAAAACCACCCTATGTGCGACATGTTCAAGGATGCTAAATTCACCTGAAGCAAATAAATCGCAGCTAGTTGCAGCGCACTGTTGGAAGGAGCTGCGAGTTTGCTTTGTTAAAAGCTTAAACAAGAGGCTTAGGGTTACACAGTGAAATTTACACTAACCAAATGAAATGCGCAAGAAGAAATGGAATAAAAGAAGTTTGATGTTGCAGGCTGAGATCAGCTTGAGTGCAAATGCTACCGAACAGTACAACTTTATATCAAGGTTTGATGGTTTGGAGTGCAGCTAATTTTGTAGCCACATCAAGGGCTAGTCCTTGATGTAAATTTTGTCACTCTCAGTGTGTAGCATGAGTGTGTAGTACATTGCATGATCAAATGGTGATTGAGTGATATGCTACTCACTTAATCATGCTACTCCTTTTATGAATTTTGTTGCTGTCTCTGCATAATGCAAAGACGGGGACTTTTCGTCGTCGAGCGGTGATAGCAGTGATGAGAGTGGTCTCCATGTGTGCAGGCTGGAGCTGTACCGCAAGGTGAACAACCTGCGGATTCTGGCATGCGGGGGCGATGGCACGGCAGGCTGGATCCTGTCGGTGATCGATGAGATTGGCATCATGCCCCCACCGCCAGTTGCAGTCTTGCCCCTGGGCACTGGCAATGACCTGGCACGTGCACTTGGCTGGGGAGGGGTAAGGCCAATGCTTGTGAACGTCTTTATTGCAATTCTATTGTTTTGTCATGTCCAATTTTGTGTTGTCATTCTAGACGTTTTTTGCGGTTTACGTCCAATGCCCATTAGCTGATAAGTGGAAAGGCAATTTTGCTATCATCTTTGTTGACTTTTTGTTGAGGGCTGTGGATTTTCTTTTGAGACGAGCATTGACTGATAAGGAGTAGGCTGATTGCTTTGAAGATATCTGAGGACATCCTATAGACTTCTGTTGTGTTCAGCAGGCTTTCTTTTGAGAAGATCATTAGCCAGTAACTGGAAGCCTTTCCCTGAACTCATTGGACCAGTGCTATTTCTGCTTCAAGCCGCTCATCAATTCAGGCTAACCCTGCCATCTGCTAGCCATCCAATTAGCTTAGTTGGTAGTGCAGCTGCCCTGAAAGCAGTGGTCCTTGGTTCTATCCACTGATGAGGACAAATCTGTTTTAAGCTGAAGTTTCTGTGAAAGCTGCATGACTACGCTAGAGTTAATGCTAATGAATAATTACATCCTTCTTTCAGTGGAAGAGTGACTTTTATGAGAATATTTGTTGACTTTCTAAAGATTTTTGTTGTATTCAAGTGACCCCTTTGTGAAAAGCATTAGCCGAAGAGATGGAGGTCTGTTCTATGAGAATTTTTGTTTACATTCTGTAGCGGCTGTGTTGCATTCAGTAGGCTTTCTTGGAGTTCATTAAATGTGCATTTTTGTGTGAGTTATACTGCAATGTGCTTTTCCTGCTGAACACTGTGCCCTAGTGCAGCACTGGTGTTTTGCACAAGACTATTGTGACAACTGTGTTCTTGCATCTCAGTAAATAAAACTCCAGTAAACTTCTCAATGTCAATCTAATGATGGTCTGAGAAGTTTCAAACTGTCTTGTCAAATCAAGAAAGCAGCTTTGCTTATGGCTACCTTGAAAGAATTTCAATTTTATTGAATTGTCAGTTTGTAAAATTGCCTTCTTTTTGTGGCAGGGCTACACAGATGAACCCATCTCAAAGATACTCCAAGATGTTCAGAATGGAGACATTGTTCAGCTGGACAGGTGAGTCGTGCACTTTGGTTGGGGACTCTGCAAAAACAGGCGGAAACATTTGTGGTCAGTGCTCTATAGCAACCATGTAAATTAACATTCATGCACTTATAAATGTCCTTTATGTGGCTTCGCATATGCTTTTGTCTCACTTAACATTGCATATTTTGAAGTTTATGGATATCTAGTAAACTCGAATGTTTAAAGTTATACAGTCGAACCCGGATATATCGAATTCTAAGGGGATCAGAAAATAGTTCAATATAGCGAAAATTTGATATACAGGTAAAGGCTTAATACGCACTCGAGATCATGACAACTTGTGGCTTACCGATCGCAATAGTCATGAACCGCAAAGTCCAGGCACACAACGTGAAAGCACTTTATTTCGTGAAAAAAAAATCGCTAATTTTCGACTGCTTTTTGCTGTGATTAATGAGGTTGAAAACACGAGTCTCGATCTTCTCGAGACTGTCCAGGTGCGACAGCCTGGTACCTTCCATTTCGCCTCAACAACGCCGAATGAGGCTGAACGCTGATGCCAGTTCAGTGGCTGTGCACGGGCGCATCTCTTCTGAAACACAGTTGTCCTCATCGTTGTCGGAATCACCTTCTTTGGCTCAGCTATTCGGCCACGATGTCCTCATGAGCGAGGTCAGCTACAGCCTGAACTTTGCTGTCAGCATTGATGAAATCCTCAATGGTAAGTTCCAACGAGATGATGCCGGGAAATGGGACAAGTCACGATATGCGTCCTCCAAGCATTCAACATTGTCATCCAAAGCTTCAGGACATTCATCTCCAGCCACTTCAAGGCCTGCCTTGCCAAAACAGTTGGCTACCGTGGCCTGTTTACGTCGTTTCAAGCGCCGGTAATCATCTGCATGGCACCGAGCAGGTCAATCTTCAGATCAGTTCCCATGTGGAGGTTTATAAGGAGTCGCTGAACAAGTCGCCTTCTGTAGCCTACCTTGAAAGCCTTTATGATGCTCCGGTCCATGGGCTGCAGTCTCGCTATGGTGTTTGGCAGCAGAAACTTGAGTTCAATGTTCTGCAGCTTGCAAATCGTTTGATGGGCCGAGCAGTTGTCTAAAAGGAGGCATACTCGGCGACCCGACCTGCCCAACTCGGCATCCCAAGCCTGCAGCCATTCAACAAAAAGTTGGCGTGTCATCCAGGCCTTTCTATTACAGCCATTGCGGACGGGAAGCTGCTTGCAATTCTTGAAGCAGCGGTGACGTGCTCTTTCCGATAATAAACGGACGCAGCTTGCACGAGCCATCCAGGTTTGCCGCAAGCAGAACCGTAACACGCACTTTGCTCGTTTTCCTGCTTTGACATGAGCTCCCATGGAGATCGAATGTCTTTTTCGGCAGCATTTGCCAAAAGAGACCAGCCTCCTCTGCGCTGAATACTTCGGCAGGCGAAAACTTTGCAGCGATCTTCAGCCACTCCTCTGAAAGCCACTGCTGCATCTCCTGGCTGCTGACAGCCCCACTTTCGCCTGAAATGGCTTTTCCCACAATGCCGTGGCGGTTTTTAAATCGTTGCAGCCACCCAGTGCCACCGCAAAAGTTCTCTTTGCCAAGAGTCGTGGCAGACCATTTTGCCTTCTCCATTAACATGGGGCCATCCACAAGGATATTTTTCGCTCGGACTTCGAGAAACGGTGCCTACAGCGCCTTCTCAACTTTGTCAAAAGCAGCAGGGCATGCACGACATGCTCCCGAGCGGCTTTGCACACCTGCTTTGAGCTTGATGTCCTGCTTGTTTTTTAACCAGTCTAGTTAGAGTGCTCCTCGGAATGCCGAATGCATGTGCCATGGAGGACTTCTTTTCGCCATTTTCAACGCGCCGGATCACCTTAAGCTTTGTTGCAGAGTCCAGATTCTTTCTTTTATACATCCGTAGATGCCATAGCTCACTAGATGACAGCAGTCATGCACACTACAGTCAGCACATTGAAACAAAGACATGCACAAGAAAAATGAGGCAGGCCCCGCACAGACGGAGTCGACTGGCATTGGTCGAGGAGGTACAAAGGGAAATGAAGGAGAGAGAGGGAGAAAACTCAGTAGAAATGTGCCGTTGATGGTAGTTGTGCCAGTGGTGTGGCGCTGCAGGCGCAACCACCGCCTGGTTCATGGCCTCTACGAACGGCTTCGGCGGCTTGTGCACGCGCTCTGTTGTGGGGCCACGCGTGGCTCTATTCAATTCTCTCGCCTCCCTCACTAGTGAGGAGGCGTTGCCTTCACTTATGACCAGTTTTTCTCTCTATCCCGAGGAGGCATGGCTTGCAAACGTCGCCGCTCGCCTCCGTGCCACGCGTTGTGCGACCGGGGACGCGAATGTCTGGGGAAAGCGCGCCTCCCAGGGGCCGAGCGCGGCATTCGAAATATCGAATGGCCGGCGGAACTGGAGTTCGATATACTACGCAACTGTCGTATACTTTTACATAGTGTTTCTAAGGGGATAATCTTTGTGTTCGATATAGCCAGTAATTCAAAATATGCGGATTCAATATATCCGGGTTCGACTGTATTGCGGAAAAGTTGATGAGAACCAAAAGCATATTGTTGAAATGAAAATTTTGTTGCATGAGGCAAACAGTGGCCTACTATGGAACAAAAATGTATTTATTAGATTGGGAGGTTTTGGCAGTCTGACCTAGTTATGCTTTGTCACTTAGTTACGAGTGTGGCGCATTGTGAAATTGCTCGTCTCCCATCCTGATCGCCCAAACAAAAACGTGTCTATTAAATCAGGTTTGTAAACCCTGGCCTAGGCGGGCAATTTGTTTAAAAATATTTGTGCACTGATATTTTTTTGGGAGGGGTGAGAATGTTCACCCATCGACTTTTTCTGCTTGCAGGTGGGACCTAATTGTAAATAGAAACCCAGAGGTGGACATCTCGCAGTGCGAAGAAGGCAAAGAGATTGTGCCTTTAAATGTTGTGAATAATTATTTCTCTATTGGTGTGGATGCCCACATTGCCTTGGAGTTTCACGAAGCACGCGGTGAGCTCAAGCCTTCTCTTGATAGATGCATGACAGTTTATTTTTTCTCGAAGTAGGTGTGTGTGGTCCTATTGGAGCAGAATTACCTTTACTCAGTGGGAATAGCCTAGCCAAAATAATTACTCTAAATACTAAATGAATTTCTTATAATGATTCTGCTGACCTTAAGCTGCACTTGTTTATGCAGTTGAACCTCTTTATAACAAAGTTGAAGGAGCCCGGCGATTGCTTTGTTATAGCCGTAGCTTTGTTATAGCCGTAGCTTTGTTATAGCCCGTGTTGACCGAGCGTTCAAGGGGAATCGTCACTCCTTTGTTATTTTCATTATTTCGTTATAAACCGTTTAGTTAAAATGAGGCTAGAATTTGTATATCTATTCTTGATGCTTTGTGGGCCCTAACCTATTTGAGCTAATAAGGAAAGTATACTTGTATAATGCTAAACCTAGGTGTAAGGAAATGTGATATAAGTGAATTTTTAATTGGCACAAGTGGTAGAAAAATACACAGGAGTGAATTTCAAAAAAGCAAAAGTAATCACTGTTGTGTTGAAATTTTAATATAATGGCAAATTGGATGTGCTTCAAAAAAAAAGTGACCACTCAAAATTTTTTATTGCGCAAATATAAATGGTTCTACACCTAACCATGCATCGCATTGCATGTTCTTGGGGAAAGGAAAAGCACGTGAATGTTAATTTTATCTAAAACATTGGACAAGGCTAGTCTGTATAGTGTTTTAAAGTTTTTTTCAAAATTTTCTAAAGTTTACAGACAAACTATAAAAAACTAAATGTTAAATATAAATTTAGATGTAAGAAATTGAAATTTTATAGCTTTTAAATTAAATTAACTTGTTGCCTTTTAAAATTAGTCATTGCCTTTTATAGCTTAAATCTTAAATCTGCTGTCGCTTTCTTCAGAAAAACTTGCAGTAAATAAGCTTGGACCATATTCTTTGGGGTGCTTGCGAAGAACTCATGCCACTTATGATTTTAGGCAGGAGTTCTTTATCACAATCTTCGATCTTGGCTGCATGGTTGTTTTTGAGTGTTCCACCTTTCAAGAAAAAAAAAAGTGTTGCTTAGCAATAGCTAAACAATAGGACAAAAGTCTTCAAGGAAATTCGGAAACTTTGGGTCGCACACAAATTTTCTTTTATTGGAGCATTGCGGTCAGTCGGGGAGGGTTAGTGGTGTGAACCACACAAGTAGTGCTACTTCTTTCAGTCACCTGGAAAAGCTAAAGCTGCTTTTCACCAGTCACATATGTTTGTTCAGTCCTTACTTGGGCATTTGTTTGTCACTTTTGTTCAGGCATTTGTTCGCATTGTTCTTTGTACATTTGCTCCACCACTAGTGGATTTACATAATTTCTGTTTATATCAGCCACTCACCTACTCAGGCCACCATGCTCAAAACTGCTCACTATCTCATTCTGATGACCAGTTCTCAGTAGCTGCTTAGTTGAAAGTAATCTATGGTTCATACTTGTCAAGTCTGCTTGCCACTTTTCGCATGTCCATTTGTATTGAGGTAGCTTCGCTGAAGTTTTGATTTGTACATTTCAATTAGCACATGCGGTCTTACTAAATTATTTCGCTGCATTTTTATTCCTCCGTCTTGTCTCAATGCAGAAGCTCACCCCGAGCGGTTCAACAGCCGGCTAAAGAACAAAATGTTTTACGGCCAGGCAGGAGGCAAGGATCTCCTTCAACGGAAGTGGAAGGACCTCTGCAACTATGTCACCCTGGAGGTAAGCAGGTGTTCCTAGATTTGTTTTTTGGTGCGTTAGCTCTTCTTCCTCAATTTTGTGCCATTGTTGGCGTGGTCACGCAGCCCAGATCTTGGCAGCGCACCAGGAACGGCACGGCTTGTTTATGCCTTGAGAAGAATGGCGACAGCAGTGGCATGCTCGGTGAACTTGGTAGCATGCCAAGATGCTGCAGGCTCAGTATCAGTACAGCGTGTTTCTGAAAGGTTCTTCGTTCTCTCACACCACAGACAATGCTCAAACATTCGCGTTATACAGTTGCTGACCGATATTTTGTTCTTCAAGGGGCCGAGATAGTGTCCGGAAAATTGGGCAGTCCGGCAAAACGAATTCACACACAAAAAACCTTACTTTATATAGCAAGCATCTTGAAAACCTTGTCAATCTGTTTCTGCGGGGTGCTACATTGCCATACCAACAGGTCAGCTTGCACGTCAGCGTGGGTGACGTTCTCGTTGTAAACAACAGAAAGCACCATGAGGGCTCACGTTAGTTCAGAGTTAGTTGGCAGCAAAGTCTCTTCTGGATTGTGTTCTTGGTCACCACCTTCCATGCGTCTGAAAAGCATGCCAAGTGCAGACATCAAGTCAACATTGTAGCTCTTGCCACTGTAACGTGCGGCCAAGCACACGTGACCTATAGAGCTGCTTGAGAATCCAGATAATCCCTTGGTCCATCGGCTGTAGGAGTGATGTCGTGTTTGGCAGCAGGAATTTCAGTTGCATAGATTTGAGGTCCTTGACTTGGCCATGTGTTGTGCAGTTGTCCACTAGCATTAGAACTTTGCGTCCTTGGCACTCGAACTTCCTGTCCACCTTTCAAATGTATTCTTCAAAAAGCTTTTGCTTATCCACACCTTCTTGTTGCGTTCGTACAGCACTGGAACACTGGAAAGCATCTCAGATTCTTTGATTTTTCGATAAAAAACATCGGAAGCTTTTTGGTCCCAGCATGTTGCTGCCGACGAAGGTGGCCAGCCATTCCTTGCTGTGCCTGCCACTGTGGCAAGGGTCCCCAGCAAACGCAAGGGTTTTTTTGGGTAGCAACTTATAAGACAGCCCAGTTTCGTCGCAGTTGAACATGACTTCCGGTGCAAACTGCTGGAGCAATGACTGTACCCTACCACAGCAATAACTTTCAACAGCCATCTCTTTCACCACACAACCACTTCACCACAACAGTGGCACTTTCACCACACATCTTTTTGAAGCTCAAGTCGTTTCTCTTCTTAAAATTTTGTACCCAGGCATCACTGAATTTACAGCCATCAATGTTCATCAGAAGCACCAGGGTTTCTGCCTTTTTCTTTAAAACGTCACCGGACACGGTACTTGTTTGGCAATCATGGCTTTAACCACATCAGGATACCTTCCTCAAGTTTTGGGTGGGCACCTCATTTAAAATTGTGTTCTTATATAAGGTATCTTTGCGATCATGTCATTTGGGTAGTACTAACAATGCTCAGTTATTGTCGGTTCTTTTTTTTTTTTTTAGGTACGGAAAGGGTTTTTTTGCTGGTATTGCCCAGAAAAACTCTGCTCGAAATTTGTTTCAGAACTCGTCTGTGCCTGTATACTGTGCGGGGCTTCAGTCAGCATTGGCAAAATGACTCTGTAGGTCCAACTTGATGGATCGATATCCAGTGTTCGCCTGTGCTTTGGCAGTCTAATCAGTGGTCGTGAACACAGTTTCTCTCCATTTAGTAAAGCACATCTTTGACAGATTTTACTTGCAAAGAAACACCAGCCTTTTGTTCTAGCGCATTGGTGGTGAGGCAGCTAATACTAGACTAATAATGCTGATAGCAGTCGATTATGCCATTGTGATAGCATATGTTCTGGGAAATGGTAATGGTTCTACAATCTGCAATGGATGGTGGCGCTAGGGAGAGAGGGCGTTCTGTTTATGGCCTTAACTCTTGAAGGGAGCATGAAAGTTCAGTTTCTTTGTTCTGTTCCCCTCTTGCTTCACAGTGTGATGGCCAAGATTACACGGGAAAGTTGCGAGAACACAAGGTGCACTCCATTCTCTTCCTCAACATTCCCAGGTGAGGTACTGTTCTGTCCTTAAGCCTGTTCAGCAGACATCGCAGAAACTACAGTGTGTGGTTTTTATTTTTGTCAGGAGTCGTAATCTGCCACTTGGGATTTTGCGGCTTTTTATTAAGCTCTTATGTGCCCTGGGCTGTTCGACTATGAGAAATGTACTGCAGCAGACTGCCCTAAAACCTCAACTGAAGACATCCTGTATTTGTTAGGCTTAACGCTCGTACAACCTGTTTAAGGGTCGAACCAGCATCTGTGGCTTTTAGCTTTTTTTAATGTTTTTGTGGTGCTGTCATTTTGTTTACTGATCGTGCAAATGAGAGAAAGCACATATAATTCACTGCTTTTTTTTTTTAGAAGATCAGCATGCTGTGGCAAAGTGCAATGCAGTTAATTGCTCATGCAATTGCTGAAACTATGTCCTGGGGTCTTTCGCTGCAGCTATGGCGGTGGAACGAGGCCTTGGGGAAACCCGGGAACAGCATTTGAAATGCCACAGACTGACGACGGTCTCATCGAAGTGATTGGCCTCACCATCTACCAGATGGTGCGTCTGTGACCAGCGTACTGCTATGCTTGAATCACTTGTGTTGGTCAAGAGTGCATGTACTTTATTAAACATACGGCGCATTGTTAAACAAGGTAGTGCGCAACAGAAACATGGACATGAAGAGCACAAGGCCAGTTGCAGACTTGCGACTGATTTTATTCAGAACACCTGTATTTATGTCTTCATGTCTGCTAAATCACTGACTAAGCACGTGACAAAAATCTACTTTCTTACTGATACAATTTGATCAGGGTATCACAGACACAGTTGTCTCTTCTGTTCGTATAAAAAAAGCCTCTTTTTTTATCGTAGGTCGGCATGAATTATGATGCATAGCCGGAAGGCATGTGCCACTGTGTTAGGGTAAGTTAGACCCTTTTTCGTTCCTTATCGAAAGTTGGTTCTCCCTTAATCGTTCATTCATACATTGGCCCCAGCTTTCGATAAAGAAAGGAAAATGGTCTAACTTACCCTTACACAGCGGTGCATGCCCTTTGGTTGTGCGTCATAAACTATGCCAACATTTGACAGTAAGAACAAAAATTTCGAGGCGAAGTCGTGACCAGCTAGCACATGAGCATGTCGAGGCTTCTCTCATAGGAACAGAAGAAACGATTGTGTCTGTGATACCGCAATCAAATTGTATCAGAAAGAAAGCGGAGATATGAAAGAGGACTTTGCCTCACTGCGGGCATAGTGCGACGGAAGTTGGGACAGAATTGACCCTTTTGCATGCGGCTCTCTTTAGCCACTTTCCACCCCTCTGTGTACATGGAGGTGAAAGGTTTCCTGCCTTCCCTTGCCCGTGCAGCCTTTCCTCCAGGCCGGCGGGCATGGCACGTGTCTGTGTCAGTGCCGCAGTGCCCGTGTTGTGACAAGCAAGACCATCCCAGTGCAAGTGGATGGGGAGCCCTGCCGCCTACTGCCGTCGTTAATCGAGCTTCGCATGCGCAACAAGGCCTGCATGGTCGCCAAGACCAAGGTGGGCACCTCTCGGCTTCGGCTTTGTGACTCAGCTTTGGCTTTGGATTCAGCTAGGGGACAGCAGCTATTTGCGTTAGATGCGTTTACCCTGATGTAACAGGGGTGCAAAATCAACCCTTGCATTAGGACTGGGGCCACAGTACATTTGGGTAAATGTAGTATACTAAACTAGATGCCTACATTATTACACTATACTGTATATTAAATATTAATTGGAGAGATTAGCTACATGTACAGTCGGGGACAAAAGTCTGTGGACCACGTGTTCCTCAAACGACGCCAATAGCTCTCCTATTTGCCAGCAGCTGGGGACAACACTTGTGGAGGTGAAACTCAAAACTTTGTTCTTTCAGCTCCAGAAGTATGGCTTCCAGCCGACTACTAATAATACAGCTGTCGGCTTCTTTTGAGTAACACGTGGCCTACAGACTTTTGTCCCCGACTGTACGCTGTTTATTAGACTCAATGCTGGTCTTGGCTGCCAATTTTTAATCATGCCATACCCTTCACAAAAAAAAAAGATAGGTTTTAGTGCACTGTAGTTTTTATACGTGGACTGTAAATTTTGCGGTGGTGTTTTTACACAAGTTTTCATCCACTAGTGTTTTAGCACAGCAATTTCTTCTACAAAATGATCAAGATGTCATGTGCGCTGGTTAGAGAGCCACGGTAAATTACTCATGATTTGGAGCAAGAATGGCCTTTTTTAATGCGAAAGCATTATATGGCTGATCGGCAGCAAAGCCTGGCTTCGGCATTGACCAGCAGCGGTGGTCCCAAAAATCTCAGATGACATCACTATGGTATCAGAGAAATATAAAATAGGTGCAGGGAATTGAACCCAGGGCTTTCAGATTGCGAGGCGACCCACAGGCCACAAAACCGCATTTCTTCTTGATAAACAAAGGTGAACCTAGTATAAGCATTGTCTTAAGACTGTATGCTAATTAGCAGGTGTGTCATTAGAATGGAAAAGAAGAAATTTAAAAATCAATAAAAAATTGAAAGGAAAAAGGGGAAAATGTAAACAGTGCTTTTGTATTCAAAACACTTAAGTATTCTTAAATGCCGTCCTCCCCTTGTAATTTTTACAAATAAAAGTTACCCTCGTTATAAGGAAGTTAAAGGGGCCCAGCGATTACTTTCTTATAGCCTGTGTTAACCGAGCTTCTAAGGGAAGTCTTCATTCCTTCAGTATATCCGATATTTCGTTATAAACCGTTTCGTTATAACGAGGTTCGACTGTATTATCAAGTTTTTGAGAGATAATAGCTTCTGTAACTGATGCTTAGAAGTACGCCGCAGTACTGAAGGCCTGCGCTTTTTAGTTTTCTCACTCCTTTCCAGCATTTTCATGGCAACAAGCATTGCATCTCTTGTTCGGCCTGGAAGTGTTCAGGCAAAAATAAATGCCTCAGAGGAACGCCAATTCATCATTCCTGTATCGCCTATGAGCAAAAAGAATCATCTGGTTAGGACGTCAGAAGCTAAGCACAGCCCTGCATACTTGTAAACTAAGAACTTCTCAGAGTCCACTGTTGATGGAATTACGGATTGCTAGAAATTTCAAATACATTTATTTCAGTTCAGTATGTTACGAATTGCAGCCGCATTGGTTTGATGCATTCGTTATCCAAGTCTCCCCAAAATAACCTGCCTGGAGTGCTTCACTAGTTTTGATGCACTCAGTGTCAGTGCTCAGTGTCAATGCAGAGGTTTCTTCTCACCTTTTGTGGGATCAATTTTGGGAATAAAAATCAAGCGTTGAAATGAGATTGATGAGGGCGGCATCATTCATACAACTTCTGCATATTGACACCTGTAGATACGGCTTCTTTTTATGTGATGAGCTTCTGTCTGATTCCTTTCCCTGCCTTTTTTTCCTTTCCTTTTTGTCATTCTCTTGCAGATTCACAACCAAGTGCCAAGCCAGTAAGTCCACTTCTTCTTGGTATTGCTGTGCTGCGGCTTCATGGCACGGGGTTAACGTGAAGCATCTGGATATTTAAATTTAGACTTTCAAGGCTTTGTTCACGCAGTGTGGTTGTAATCGCACCAGCAGACCTCCTACACCAGCAGTTCTCTATATCTTTCATTTCAAGGAACACCATTGTCTTTTAAAAAGTAATGAGGAACCCCACCTATCCTAACTTCCATCTGATCTTGCCTAATAGGCATGGACGTCAGCTGCATAATTCAATTCAATTAATAATGACCAGCTCTTTAGTGAAACAGCCTTCTGTGAGCATATATGGTATTATTAGTCTCAAATCAAACTAATAGAAAAATGGGCATTTAGAACCGAAAAGCACACAAGAAACCGGAAGGGTTCCACGGAACCCAGCTTGAGAACCCCTGTCCTATAACTTTATTTTGTGGCATTGTAACGTAAACTTTTCTCAGATAGCTATTTCTGTGTGACACAAAGCTGAAGAGGTCAACTCTGGGCTGCAGTACTTTCGTCACATTTGAGAGATCAAGTGTCAAGTTTGTGTGTTGCTTGTGGCATTTCATGACATCTTGTGGTGTTCTGCCGTCACCTTGCGTTTAGGTTACCACTGGAAAAGCTGACCATTGCCATCCGAAAACTGAACATGGCTGATTACGAGAATTATCATTACGACAAAGACCGACTAAGAAGCCTAGGTGAGTGTTATTGCTAAAAGCCTTTTTCTCTCCTTACTCCTTACGCTTTATCAGCTACTGTAATAGTATTAGTGTGAATCAATACACTTCAGTGTTATCTTTTTCTCTATCACAATGAATGTGATGTACAAACTTTTTTTGACAAGTGTTTAGTGGTAGGTACTTGCATTTGGCGGTCATTGTAAGAAAAGGTGTTGATTAGTTTGGCTAGTATAATACAGTAGAATCTCTATGATGTGATTGTCATGGGTCGCATAAAATATTCGTGTGATCCAAAATTTCTTATCATTAACAAACAAAATTGGTGTACAGAAGCATGGGAAATACATTCAGGGAGATCTATTTATGGCTGAGAGGATTTATTTATGACTGCACGACTACAGCTCACTACTTGCCATGTGTACGGCATGACTGGCGATCGTGACGTTGGTGATGTGTAGGCCGTTTGCCCACACTCACTCATGACGTCAACCATGTGCGGGCTGCACACCCTCGCTCACTGTTTGTGATGTGTACTGCCTCACCAGTGATTATAATGGTGGCGATGTACAAACAGCACTTAGTGCTCCACCCTGTGATCGTAGCTCCAGAGTTCATATCATCCATAATGACGCGGGAGAGTGCTCAGAGCATCAGAAATTCTGCACATTGTGCACAATGCATTCCAGCCAGGGAATTGTATGAATTCATATCAGTCCGAAATTCAGAGCAACTGTGTTCATATCGCCAAGGTTCTACTGTACATATCATTCAAATCACTGCAGACCATTGCTGTGGCAGGCTCTGTCCTTTCTTTGGTGGTGTCTTTGCATTTTCTCATTTTATCTATTTGAGCTCACCATCTATCCCTTGTATTCTTTACTTTTGTGCTTTAGCAGCTGTCATGTTGAGATTCTTTTCCACTGCAGCCATTCCGATTGGAAGCCTGAGTGTGAACCCTGACACTGACCTTGAGAACGTCAGGCTGATGATCAACCAGCTCTGTTCTGTAAGTTCCTTTTTTTTTTCAGTTTATTACTGCACAGAAATGGTGCTGACATACGCTGACTCGACTACTCTCTGTTTGAATGGTACCGTAAAAACTGGACTATAGGTCAGACCGGAATATAGGTCGACCCCCCAACTAACCAATTCTAAAAATGAAAAAGAATCTTTTTCAATGAAAAAAATACCGAAAGTCACCCTTACCTTGAAACAAATGCGACTCAATAGGTTGCACATGGTGATAGTATTTGTTTTCATTTAAATGCGGCTCATATGTACACCCGGCCAATTTTTTAACAGTATCGCGCGCCCATCGACCCGCTTTTTCGTCAGCACCTTATCATCATGGCACGGAGCGGCGAAAACAAGCGAGGTACGCGCATGTGTACACATGCGCTTTCTCTCGTTTCTTTCACCGCTCCGTGCCGTGATCTCTACCACTTTCACGCGGATGCATTCCGCAGTTACAGGCAGCGATCCTTGCACGCAGCTCCCCGACAAACTCGGCAACCTTTCCTTCCAATTCTGGATATGCTGCGGTCCGCCCACGGAATGATTCTTTCTTCTGGTTGCTGCAAGTTGTAATACGCAGCTTCTGCCTCCGCCAGTACCGAATGCTCTTTTCAGATACTCCAAATTTACGCTGTGCTGCCGGGTTGCCGTGAGCTTCCGCGTACCCAGTCGCGTTTTTCTTGAAGGCGATGGTGAATTGCCGTCGGGTTCCGCTCATTTTAAAACGAAATGTGAAAAAGCAGCCTTTAACCAAAACAGCTTTGCAACAACGGAAGCGCAAAATGGAGGTGCCACAATGTCGCCAACGTCGCCACGCCGCGCTGCTGCTAATGGCGATGGTGATGGAAGCTGTTGACTTCAGCCGCCCATTGTTGCAAGACTTCCGTAGTTTTTCCACCAATGACCGGTATATAAGACGGGGCCTACTTTTCGCCATGGTTTATTGAAAAAAAGTTCGACCAATATTCCGGTTTTTACGGTACTCTGTTGCTGTGTAGCTCAATGCAGTGAGATAAGCTGCTTATTAAGTGTGTTAAGGCTACAGAGCAATGTTCAGGTTTCTTTAATACTGTTTCTTTAGGGTGGCTGATCTTTTAGTGTAATATAATGCATGCTTATAATTTTTTCGCCTTTTCACTTTTAGCTGGAAGGACCAGATGCACAGAACCTGTCACCATCCAAGAGGTTCTCACCCGACTGGTGCTTCCTTGATTGTGAGTAGCACTGCATTGTCATAGTTAGTGCGAGTGAAAATTGGGCTTAGTCGCCCATTCTTTCCGTATAGCCTGATGAAGGTGTATTTTATGAGAGCTCGCAGTAGAAACCCTTGGAAATACAGAATAAGTTGGGAATAAGTTAAACACACCGAATTTCCTATACGCATATAGTTCGAAATGTGATCACAGCCTGTTTACCATATTTTCAACCCTTCTAAGCTGCAAAAAAAAAGTTACATTTAGCAGAGCATTGTATGTGGCTCAAGAAAACTGCTTATTCTAAAATGTGCAATAATCACTTAGTACTTTAATGGCACTTTCTTCTGTTGGTGATAGATTTTGGAAAGTCCGTCAGTGTAATCATATTACGTGATTCCACTCCATGTCCAGAAACGTCTATTTTTTTTTTCCGCGTTCTTGTCTCCTCTACCTTTCGAAATCCTTCTAACCTTTTTCAGGCATTGTGCCTTTTGCAGTTGCAGTTGCCAGGCTGGCTGTTTGTTTTCTGAATTTAAGTTTTAAATCCCAAGGCATAAAATTATTGTTGCCAACAGCTGCCTCATATTATTTTGTTCTCTAGTACTTCTTCTGTGGTGTCAGCAGCAAGCATTTGGAATCTGAACCAACATCAGGAAAAAAGAATTGTATGCAGGAAAACTAAAACGAAGTAGACCTTAAACTTTTGAAGCAAACGTAGCTCTCTGCTGTTCATTTTGCCTTGTAATCATTGCTTAAAGGTGGCTTTCTATAGGTTTTGAGAAGCAGACTTGACGCAACCGAAGCAAACTTTCCACCATGCTCAAGACTTCACGCAAAAGGCACTCGTAGCCTTCTGTAAGAGCGCCCCCTTGTATCTGAGCAATCATAAATATACAGCCAACTCTCAATAATGCACGCTTCAAGGGGACCAAAAATTTGTCCTAATGATGCTGAGTTTGAGTGAAGGAGAGCCCTTTAATTCAAACTAAAGCTTTTCAGAACATTAAAGGAAATGAGTTCAGATTATTAAGAATTACTGAAGCAGCTTGGACTAGTTAGTAACAAACATGTTGCTGCAAACACTCTGAGAGAGATCTTGTCCAATCGTGTTTGTCCTGTAAAACGGGCTGCTCTTGGTAATATATATATTCCAGGCTTATAACTAGCTGCTCTGGGTAGTGAGATAAGACCGGCACTTTTCACTTCCCGTGCAGCATGCACAGCGGAGAGGTTCTTTCGCATCGACCGTGCTCAAGAGCAGCTACACTACGTGGTGGACATTGGTCAGGACGGCGTGTACATTCTCGACCCGGAGCAGTCGCCGATTGCACCGGAGCCGCCGCCCCCATCGCTGACGTCACCCACAGTGGAGGACACTGGCGCCTTCAACAGTGCTTCTGCTGCCAAGGACGGTGCCGAGATACCTGTGCTGGCTACAACTACAACTCTAGCTGAAGGCACGACAGCTGCATCAGCAGCTGAAGCTAAGGAACCGGCTCCAACGTGGAGGTGAGTCCTCAAATCTGGAGAGGAAAGAAAAAAAAGGAGGGCGTTTTAGAAAAGTTTGTTATGGTGCAGAAATCTAAAGTTGTTTGGCTCTTTAATATCTGAAATTTAACCAGCTTTGTTCCAGGGAAGTAGCGGTCGATTTTATTATTGCCAAACAAAAATTGGTCGTGTAATATACTGAAAAGCCTCGATAAATCGAGTGTAATTATTCTGAAATCCTCAGTAATTTGTGTGATTTCTGCTGTCCCATAATTTGTAATGTAAAGTTTACCGGCTGATTTAAGCCAGCAGGTAGCACGAGCTTGTTCAATTCGAAGATATGGGGTGCTATTTGTAAATGGCTGGGTTCACCACAAAATCGGGGGCACCTCAGTTTCAGTGGTAATGCAGCGTCGCACCGCTTATAATTGACACACAAGTCTGCATCGAGCAGCGCAACCTTCAGTCGGGCTCTTCCAGTCGCCCCTTTTTAACCAACAGCTGCCTTTTAGCGCGTGTCCCTTAGAGCTGAGCTGCCACTAGCCTGATGTATCCAACCTTGGCTGCCATCCTCGTGTGTGCTGAGAACGTCGGAGTACGAAGCCGCCAGCCAACGACGAAGAGCTTTTCTAATAATTGATTTACTTCGAGAGAGATGTGAGACCATATTCTGCGGACGTCAAAACCTGGGTGAAGAATTTCGGCTGACTGGCAGTGACATGGTGACCATGACAAGTCTGAAGTAACTCCCATTGTAGGAGAGGAGGAGTTAATTGTGAAGCATCAACCGTAGCTTTGTTGAGTGCATGCATCGTAGCGAGCTAATGTGTTGGAAGCATTTGGATTTTCGTGCTTTCAGCTCGTGATACCTCGGGGTGAATTTGAAATAAATTAATGAAGTTGTGCGGTGCTCACATCACTATGCTCACTAGAGTTCATTCTTTAATGCAAGTGTGGTTTTTAAACACATTTGTGAATTTCTTTTCGTATGTTCGATTCGAATTCCCTTAATTACACTGTTTGCGCATTTCTGTTTATATATTGGATAGGAATTCTCTTAGTTTCTTCATACGTATGTGAGTGAAGGAATAATTGCCGTTGTATAATTTTTTACTTTTTCACAGATTGCACAAAACATTTGATAGTAATCTTGCTTATATTCTATGAACTCAGTGCTGATGATTTTTCTTCTGTTTTCACCTCAGTGCTCCTACTAGTGCACAAGAAAGCAAAGTACAGATGTAAGTACACTGTTGAAGTTTGTGGTTGTTGTACTCTTGGAGTGTGACCCGAATGGGCATGTATGTTACGAATAGGAACGACGGGACAGAGCACTCCTCCTTCTTCTAATTCACTTCTTCTTCTAATGTCACTTTTAGTTCGTTTATCCAATAATTCGTACTATCAGTACTCTGAAGAATCGATTGTATTCGGCACAGAGCCCTTGCCTTTTTTTTTGTGAATATTTCTTCAAGGCTTATAAGGAAATTATACGAATTGTATAATGGAGCCTTCGGTGTATATGCCGTCTTTTCTTTAAGGAGTTCATTCTCTATGTTTTGTGGCAAAGACAGCCCACCACGTTATGAGACAGATTTACGTTTTATGTTATTTAAGTTGCGATGAAATGCTGCGCTGTGCTTTCTCTTTATGGAGTTCCTTCTCTTATTGGCTGACCTCATCAGTTCCCTTCTTTATTTTTTTTTTTTTCAGAGCTGAGGCTGGAGAACAGCCAGCTTCATCGTCTCATGGTACGTATTTGCTGCAGTAAGAGCAGGCAAAGTGAAAAGTGCTGCTAAACTGTTTGTCTTCTAACCAACAGATCTGCAATATTACTTTGGTGGACAAAATGTAGAGGGTGTTGCTAGACACCGTCTCTTAGAGTCGCTGGAAAAAATTTTCAGAGTACCACAGTCCTTTTCCCTGGGCTGCCAGTCTTGGGGGAAAAATGGCCGCCGCGGTTCAATGTTGCGACAACGGCTAACTCAAAATTTGGCGGGAAGTTGCATGGATGCATGGAGCAGCGGCCTTTCAGAGTCTCTGGACTCTCCTGTAGAACCTGTGCACATGCAAGGCGCTGCTTAAACGAGTCTCAAAAAATCATTGTTTCCAATTTTTTCGGAGTGTTTGTTCACGATACCACTGAACCTGGTTCTGCCAACTACGCAGAACTTTATTTTGTGATTTATAATAATGGCGTTGTCAAGGCCGGTACATAGGGCACTGCAAGCTCGATTGTCATGCTGGGAGCATTGGGCAGCAGCAGCCATATATATGCCTTTCAAATTTGTTAGTGGGAAGAGGATTGCGGTATTCTGAAAATTTTTCCAGTGACTATACATTGTCTGTTTATTACATGCAAAAAATTTGCTTCGTCTAAGTCGTAACCTTTGCTCCGCTTGGCATGGTTGTTGGCTCATGCTTCCTTCAGTAGTGTGTATGTGCTCGCATCTGTGTGTGTTTGTGTGTTAAGGGCTGGTAGGGCTGCTAGTATTGTTAAGGCAGGATTAGACATCAGTAAAGGCTCAATACTCAGCTGTGAGTGCAGTTTATTTCTTTTGTTAGTTAAAAAAATGATGGAAGTGTTATTCAGTATAGTACTAGGATTTTGAAGCTACTGTTATCTGGGCAAAAAAATTCTAGTATTTAAATGTGAACTTTTAATACTTTATAAACTCTCTCTACTAGAACAATAACGACTGATGCCTTTTGAAGCATAGGTTGATGATTTAACTTGCTGCAGTGGAAATCCTGCAATGGTAATAGTAATTCCTACAAGAACTAGGAATTAAGATCCTGAGGGAAGAATAAGGGACCAACGGGCTGTTGATATTGAAACTAGAGAGCTTGAGTGAAAACACAAAACTGCTTGCTGCATTCGTATCCTTGATGAGCAGGTCTTGCGTGCATGGCGTCACAGTGCATGTGCTTTGCTGTGCAATTGTATCTCTTAGCCTTTGACACTGATGCGTCAGGTTGGCCTTTGCATAACCGATTAACCCTTTGTCTGCTTGCAGAAGTAATCACTGCTGCCAAAATGGGAGATCTCTTAAGGGTAGGTTTATTTGGCACTTTGTTTCAAATAGTGAACACACTTGTGCTGCTGACACGCCTTGACAAGAATTTCGCAACACCGTTTTTTGTGTTGTTCCTTCATCGTATCATAGCTCTGTACTTGAGGGCATTTGAAAATCTAATGCACTGTTTTTTTTATTTTTGCTACCCTTTTGCAAATCATGAATGACAGTTTACCAATATCCCTCAGCAGAAAAGTGTACAACAGCTGTATCTTACCGGTACTCACCTACGGGGCATAAACGCGGAGGCTAACGAAAAGGGTTCAGCTTAAGTTAAGGGCAACATAGCGAACCATTTAAAGAAAAATGTTAGGTGTAACGTTAAGAGACCGGAAGCGGGCAGAGTGGGTGAGAGAACAAACGCGGGTTAATGACATCCTAGTCAAAATCAAGAGGATAAAATGGGCTTGGGCAGGGCATGTAATGCGAAGGCAAGATAACCGCTGGTCCTTAAGGGTAACGGAGTGGATTCCAACAGAAGGCAAGCTTACGAGGGGGCGGCAGGAAGTTAGGAGGATGGTTGAGATTAAGAAGTTTGTGGGGATAGGGTGAGCACAGCTGGCAAAGGACAGGGTTAAAACGAGAGACATTGGAGAGGCCTTTGCCCTGCAGTTGGGCATAGTCAGGCTGATGATGATGATGACCTATTTGTCAAATCAGAGTGCTTGTTTTTTTTTTAAAGAAAGGTACATTTTTACAGCACTGATAATTAACTCCTGCATTGTAGTCTCTGTTCAGTTTTTTTTTTATGAATTTTGTGCCAAGTGCTGAGCCTTCCATGTTAAAATTCATTTTTGCCATGTGAGACTCGATAATTTATGGCTGCTCTGCTTTGCTCTTGGCTGCCAAGTATCTTTTTTTTTTTACTTTTCGCTTAACATACAGTAGTGTTGAACTCTGTTAAGGAAGTATGGAATGTATATACTAAATTTAGTGTTTTGTAATGTTTTGTGAATCTTTGCTCATTTTTTTCACTCACATTGGACTACCTCTCTGCTTCCTAGTTCCCATTCTCTAGTGTATATTCAACGGCACACAACTTGAAGTTTGCATCCTGGCTTTTTCGCCTTGCAGGCGGCGTCATGTTGAGCTAGAACAACACACGTCACGCACAGAGCACGCCGCAATGAGTGCGGTAAAGACAATTTGACAATTGGAAGTAACGCCAGTGAAACTCTTTGCCGAAATAAATACTTTTGAGAACATGCCTGGACTGGGTGCAGTTGCGGCTCAGGGCGCCCCATTGCTGCATTTATTTCGGCCGTGGCGTGATTATACGATTGCACCCATAACTCAACGTTTTAAAAAAATGTATTTTTTTTCTGTCTTTTGCACATTGATTTTCTTTACAAGTGCAGTTACTGGGCATAGCAACGGATGACGTATGGGGGCACGTTATTTTTCGCTGTATATAAAACAAACCAACGAAAAGTTCAGAAAAAAATACAGAACTTATATGCCAGAAGACACAATAGACCATCAATCAAATGTAGCGACTTTGAATTAATGGGATTCCAGTGTGTTAGCATTGAAGTTCAGTACTACTTATAGAGTATTAATCCACTCACCACTCACTTTAGTAAACGAAATCAACTTCTTAATGTTTGACTACATCACACAAGCTCGAGGAATCAAAATTATTTAGCTTAAAATTTTGTTTGATAATTAGCATCATGTTTAGGCAACAACATTAGCATCATGTTTAGGCAACAAGAAAAGCTGTAACAGCTGACTACTTTTTTGCCGTGGAAGAATTCTGTGTGGTAGTCCTGAGTGTGGCCGGAGCTTCACTGTAGACTTATGTTGTATCCAACTAGACTTGAACCTTAACAACGTATATGAGGGGTCAGTTCATCAGACGTGCTGTTTGAACGAAAAACGTAGTGTTGAGATAGTGCACAGAAAAGGCGAAGACAGGACATCTCGTTCTTCGGTCAGACAGTAAATCCGACTAGAGTACCACTGATCTTTGCCATTGAACTCTCTAAAGCAATGCTTGTCTTGTCTTCATAGAGGTGTAACTTACGCCTGGCACCTTTTGAGGTGTCTGCTGATTCGGTTCCAACCGTTGTGCTCTCTGAACAGTGTACTTGTCTCACTACCATAAAAGCGTGTTGCCCGACTCTTTTTTTATAGCACTTTTCTGAACTTTGCCGTTACCTCTTTGAGTGTTTGTTAATAGTTTGCATTCTCTTTTCTTCACTTTGCACACTTCCCTGTGCTGCAGCTAAAGCAGCTTTGTGACAATGGTCACAGCCTGCTGTCGGCGGACGACAGCGGGATGACAGCACTGCACCATGCCTCGCGCTATGGACACAAGGACGTTGTTCGCTACATTGTTGCCAGTGGTGAGTACGAGGAATTGCTGCCTATGACATAGGGGTAGGCTGCTGCAGCTGTTTCGTTAGAGGTTAGGCTACAGTGTCATTTACGGTGGCAACTCGCCATTTTCGGTAAAGACATTATGAGTTCTAATCAACTGGTGGGAAACTTTTTAAGTCCAATTTTATTGGCAATGAATTCACTGTTGCTGCCTCACGAATGTCAACAGAGGCAGTAAGAGCCACAGGGTCAGTTTTTACTGAGAACAACCGTTGAGTGAAGTTGTCCTGGTGTCCTTTAAAGGACAATTCTGGGTTGTTTTTTTTACATTCAGGCATTTTACTGGTACTTTATTCTAGGCTCTTCCCTGTCTCCTGATATTTTGTTCCATATTTTGCAATAAGTACTTTTGGTTCATTTGGCGAGTTGGTTCGTTTTGCATTAAAGGAATAAACTTGCGCAAAAGAAAGGGAAGAAGAAAAGAGACGTTGCAACAGGATAGAGTGCGAACTTCCAGCTACTTTTATTTTTGAGACAGCAGCCGCATTTTTACCCGAGCGAAATCACAGTCGTTGATGGTATCCGGAATACATATGCGCGCGCTCAGGCAGCAAAACCACCGCCTGGAAAGATATGAAAGGGCCATTTTTCAACATGTCTAAGAAGAGCAGACCAAAAGTAGAACTACACTCTCAAGCACATAAACACAACTACATACATGCACGACTGCCCTCTCGGAGACATCCAGTCACACCTATGCACACCCTCATGCACACATGCAGAATTAAAGGGACAGTGAGGAGAACTCTATGAATTTTTTTTGTTAGCAAAATCTGATAGTTCGGCATTTCATGGTTTCGTTGCCGCTTGTCCGGGCGCGAAAGATGCATTTATTTCAAAGAAATTTGGATTCGAAGTTGAAAAAGTTTTTCCCGCCCCTCAGATTCAAACTCAGGGAACTCTTATGACGCCACGGCAACTCTTATGACGTCACAGAACGGAGTGACGTGAATCGTGACGTAACGCGGACTCCGTGATTTCTGCCTGCTAGCGGTGCGATGTGCAACCTTCCTTTGCAAGCCTCAGAGATTCGTGACTTCCATGAAGTAAAGAAAATTCCTCCAAGGTGGCGCCTCTTGTCCTAGGAAGTCATCACGCTTGTACTTGCAAGATTGGCCTGTGGCGGCGATACCTGTATTTTGGTTCTTGCTAATTTCTACACTACAAGAGCTTTGTTTTCAGGAAGAGTGGCGTTTTTGTGATCAGGAGCTGCTATTCTATGGATACAAGCCAACTTCAATTTCTCCTCAGTGTCCCTTTAACAATGCGTCTTCATACCAAGTCCGAGTCACATATATAGAAAAATAGGAAAATAGTAGCTGCTTTTGAGTGCAAGAGTAGAACAAAAACACGAATTAAATGTTGTTACCTTACCAAATAAAGCCAAATTAGAAATCATCTACATTATGTACTATCGCGAACAGAAGTTTACGGGATGCGAGTCTGCGGAAAAAATTTTATTTCAGTGCGGTCATGTAATCCAATCACCTGATATGTGTCAAGATATGAGGGGATGTGCATGCTCTATTCGCTGGTGACCATACCACATGACTGGGTAGCAAGGTAGAACTTCAGTAAACTTTTTCCAGAAAACACGCGTCCCGTAATGTTTTTATTGTGATAGTACTTTGTTCTTTATTCATTTGCTTCTTTTAATTCGTTGTTTCCTAGCCTAGTCTTGCAGCAGCCTTTAATGTCAGTAAATTCTAATGGTAGGTTTCGTTCTGGTAAGCTTTGATGAATACTATGTTTGGCTAAAAACAGCATTGTATGCGCAGCACCACCGGCAATCTTGGACATTGCAGACAAGGACAGGTAAGTTTTCCAAGGATAGTACTAATTTTTGTGTGTCAGGTAGTTTTGTATTATAGAAGCGTATATTGTACAGTTGAACTTTGATATGACTGTCATACTTGTGGCTGAAAGCTTCGTTAAATCAGTAATTTTGTTTGGATCATGTTCCCACCCTTTGGCAGTCTGAATGGCCCGAAGTCTCCTAAAACATTCTTAGGGGAACACTATCTGGTCCTTAAGCCTTTACAAAGGAAATACAGTAATCCCTCGTTATAACGAAGTCAGCAGGACAGCGAAAAAATTCGTTATAAGCGGTAATTTTATATAAGCTACCACCCGAGAAAAGCTAAAGCAGTCGAGCTTTAATTGCGCCACAACTGCAAGGATGTCAAAATACAATGTATTCAGTGAAGCAAAACTTTATTCAGGCGCAAAAAAGGCAGTGGGCTATGGCTGCTTCAAGTTCTTACCGGGCGCTTGCAACCCCTGCTCTAATCTGATCAAGCATTCCACGAATCCATGGTCGCCGCCCATGCATCCTCGGGGTATTTCGAAGCGTGAAAGCAGTGGCCACTTTTTGGGGGGGGTGGGGGGGTATGAGGTTGTGTCTGTTATGCTCAAAAACTATTAGCCGCTCATTGTGGGCACGCAGCGCGATCGTGAAAACCGAACGGTTTGGCATAGGGGCTTTGCATGATTACTGTTTAATTTTTTCCCGAGGTGTGCAGCCGTGAAGTTTGCAAAGCGAGAGTTTTTCAGCGCACCGATGTCGACGACACTGTAAATTCTGTGCTTCGGGTGTCGATGTTCATGCAGCTTCGCCTCCGCGCCTTTGACAAATGTCAAGGAACAAAATTCAGTGACCCTACCACGCATTTAGACCGTTTGTCTAGTCATATCGTGCAAATCGGCATGACTGGCTCAAGAAAATCGCTGGGGAAACACCATGGTTGCACTGACCCGCCATGTTGACAGCCTGAGCCGTCGCTGGCGACGCTCGGATTTTTCGAGTTTTCGGCAAGTTTTCGGTTGATTTGCATCGTCAAAAGTGCAACAAAGCTAGGGGCGGTGTTTTATTGCGATGCAGGCCGATTATGGCGACCGGCGAGAAAATTTCTAGGCTGTCTTTCCAAGTCGTCTTCCCAATTCGTTAACGTCACTCCTCGCGTCGAACACTGCATAGGGCATGCTACCAGGCAGCAGCTCAACAAACACCATTGATCATACTTGCAAGCGCAACCTGCGGGTCACCTTCTCGTCTGATGTGAAAACTCTCGGAATTGACGTTGTGCGCGTGCTTTCAAGTGTTTCGTCTGCTTTGGCCGATGTGAAACGGTTAGGCTTAGCGACGATTATGGCAGCCAGGGAGCAGCTCAGTTCCTTGCCCGGTGCATCCGCAGTCGACGTCGTTGCCGAAAGCTCGGCTCGCTCGCTGATTGGTTCAGTGGTTTGCGGCTTGCTGTCGCAATGCTGGAAAATCGAGCAGTGAGCGACTGGCCTGCGACTGTCACTTTTCGACCAATGCAACAGTTTGCGACGGTCGCTTTTCGACCAAAACAGTCGCACAACCTCTGCGACTCGCAAGTTTGAATGAGCCCATATTTGGAGGTACACTTCTTTTGTGCTTTTTGGCACGTTTCAGCACCAGAAGTGCTCTTTAGAGTGGTAAAACTTTGCTCATCGAGCGCCCCCCATGCAACGCTACAGCGCAATTCTGCCCGCAGTCTTTTGGCCACTTTTCGGCATCCAAGAGACCACGATTTTCTGGCATCGCAAATCGTCAGGAAAACTTCATTTTCATTTGGTTTCTATCACGGGGGACACCAGCAATGTGATTGTTACCGAGATTAACGGTCCGGGTGCACTGCACCATGGAATTTGACAGCTTCTGCTCGCTTTTCTGTAAACAGCTGGGGGCACTCGGTACTCGCTTGGTACTCGTTACTAGGCAGGTCATCGGTCGTAGGCTTGGTACTTTTGTGGCCTGTTCTGTGTCTGTATGAGACTAATTCGTCGGCAGTATTAATTTGACACTGCATGCGCAAAAGGGCCACCGCCCCGCCTATGCTCGCCACTTCGCTCTAAGCGGGTCAAGCCCTTCGTGCACTTCAAGTAATGCAGCTTAAAATGCATGCATTTGGGTCGGGACCCGAAGAAATTTCGAATAAAGCGATATTTTGAGTAAAGCGATTTCATTATAATGAGGGATTACTATATTCCCGTTGCAGTAATTTTTTAATCAAGGGCATTGGTAGTCATTTCGTATATCGTGACCCCTATGCCTATTAGTACAAAGTTCATAGTGCCACTATCAGCTAGCACTGTGCGTAATGCTATAGCCCTTTGACTCGGGGCTTTCATTTTATTTATCACTTTTTTTTTATTTGTATTCTAGCAAAAAAAAATGGCAAAGTGGCTGCTGAGTCTTTAGTTTCATAGTGATGGCTTGGAGAGGGGCTTGTGGCATGTTAACTTTTTTTTTTTTAGAAAGTACATTCGGTGTTGAATGTGAGGATTAACTGTTATACAGAGAACATTGAAGTTAGAAACTTCCATTTTATATGTTCCAAATTTTCATCACCTAGCTCATGGTTAGTGATTGTTTCTGTGTGATGTTGCAGTTGGAAAGGAAAGTTTATGCAGTTATTGTCCTTTTGATGGCACCTGTGTGTTTACCATACCCATGGTTCTTTTCATTCCCATCAAAAGTAGGGTTTTGTTTACAGTGTACTAAATTTCCTTCGATTTCTTCTTCTCGCAAAAACAAATCTGACCAGAGGACAGACGGCTCTCCACAAGGCGGCAGCTTACAAGAGGAGAACCATCTGTTGCATGCTTGTGGCTGCAGGAGCATCGCTGTCAAAGGCAGACTGCCAGGTATGTTCTCATAGCCTCATCAGGGGCACAGGAGGGGTGTATACGTAGGGTTGCCATCAGCGGCTATGATAGATCTGCCGTTGCTCTTTACAGTGATAGGTGTCTGGGGCACTTTCTTGGAGGTAAATGATGTAGCTAGTGTAGTATGTCATTGCCGAAAAATTTTCACATTAACCTGCTTGCCAGTGAGTGTTACCCCAGTAACCAGGAACTGGGCACTCTAGAGCATGTGCCATGTGTGGTCACGTCTGTTTGGTCATGGCCAAGGCAGTGAGGATGGGAACCTGTGTAGTCATGTGATCCCATTTGGTTGTGACCCTGTGTAGTCATGTGATCCCATTTGTTCGAGGCCCTGTGTAGTCATTTGATCCCATTTGGTCATGACCCTGTGTAGTTGTGTGATCCCATTTGTTCGAGGCCCTGTGTAGTCGTGCGATCCCGTTTGGTCGGGACCGTGTGTAGTCTTGTTATTCTGTGTGTTTACTCATGTGATATAATGCAGTCGTGTAGTCAGTTACCCTGTGTGTTCATGTGACCCTGTATAGTCACGTGAGCCTTTTTGTTTTGGTAATTTTATGACAACCAATTGGTCTGTCAGGGCATACCAAACAGTGCAGCTTTTACTCTTTTCACCGCAGGGGAGAACAGAAACTGGGGAGTTTTTTTTTTTTTTACTCTCTAATTACTGTTCTCAGTATCTCTGTTGGTAATACAGCACTCTGCTGCTACCATGCTCAAGTTGTGCAGCTCGCAATTTTGACTAAGGGTTATGTTGTCATTGCTTCTTATTCAGGGACAGACAGCGAAGCAGCTGGCTGCCAAAGCAGGAGATGAGGACTTGGCGGCATACCTGGAGAGTAAGTGTCCTGCATACTCTGCTTGCTTCAAATTCATTGCCGACTAGGTGTCAGGCTTTCTTTAGTGTCGTGCTTTTTTACAGTGCTTGGGGCTAGTATCTTTATCAGAATTTAGTGCTTAAACTTAAGGGGGGACACTGGTCGTAGACCTATTTTCCTTATTTTTAGTCCAATCCTAATGAAACTATGTCACATTGCACAGTTTTTTATACTTGTTTCAAATATGAAATTGCTTTTTAATTAATTCATTAGTTCCTAAGATAATCAATTTTAATCAGTCATTTATTACTACCTCGGTACAAAAAAAATGGCTCAATAAAAACAGTTTTAACCCATGGCCACGTAGTATGGTGAGTAAAGAGTGCAATAATCAAAGCAGTTTTTTCATTTTGCCCTCATTAATAATTTTACAGCACTTAGAAAAGCAGCATTCAAAGTGTGAATAGCATACATAGGTAAACTTTGCAAAATTATAAATTCTTGAAGCGTGATTGAATAATTGTGCTTCGATTATTGCATACATTGTGCCTTCAGCTTCCCTTAGCAAACAGTATGACATGTCTATCTGTCCTAGACGTTGAGATATTGACGCACTAAGACAGCCAGGTGTCCAAAATTTTCACGGTGTTAAATCGCCTCCTCCTGAACAAATTGAGCCCACACAGTGATCTAAATTTAATATTCTGGTCAAAATACCGATTTCCTGGAGGAGAAAAATGGTAGAGTTGAAGAATAATAGCTATAGGCTCCAAAAATGTCATTTCTAAAAAATTGATTTTTGGGTCGTTTTTTGGTCCCGAAGACCGGTGTCCCCCCTTATTCCAGTCATTGTCCAGACCTCTTTCTACGCCCCGTCTCTTCATGCGCAGTTTGCTTTCAGGGCAGTGTTAGCTCTGCTCCTGTAGAAAAATAATGCCAAGAATTGCACTAATCCAGTGAAGGAGTAGTGAGAAGCAGTGGAGCAGATTGGGCCATTGTGCACCACTGATTGCCCTTACTCCTTCAGTTAAATTTTATCTGCTTACCGTTTTTATGACTTTGCAAAAATACGGCCAGCCTTGATTTAAGGACTCGGGCAGGAGTGCACTATACAGAAAGATGCAGACAGGACAGAGTGTATAAAAAAAACCATTACAAAGTATTTTCAGCGCAAATGGTGATGCATGCAAACATAAAGAAAAACTCCAATGCTGTGTGCACACTTCCACTGTAATATGGAGTGAGAAAAACTAATATCGAAATTAAAAAAATTACAAATGTGTTGTTCACCCACTAAGGGGGACGCAGCTTTGAGATCCTAAAAAATGATTTTTTGAAAATTGTAACCACTGGTACGCCGCGTTTTTCGTGCTGACGTTTCATTGCTGAAATCGGCCGGGAAGTACTCTAAAAAAATTGTTTTGTGAACCATGGCAGCTCTTTATTGTCGGGAACTGGGAGTTTTCCTCTCTTACGGTTTCTCCCTTAAGCCCGGGATACATGGAGCGTTTTTTCCGACGATGTTCGCGCGGCAGAAAACGTCGCGGCGGCGCGACGCCCGGTCGGAGATACATGGAGCGAAAAAGCGGCAGCCCGCCGCCGCGTATCTCTCAGCGCGAAAGCAATGTGATCAACAAGTGGCAAATACCATTGAGCGGGGAGCTCTTTGAGAGCAGCGACGCTGACTCCTTATTCAGAATAACGAAATTGTTCATTTAGACACCACTGTACTGATTGCAGCACGTGTGCATAGATATCTACAAGGTTTTGCGCGCTCGAATGCATGCGGTCGCGTATCTTTCGATGCCCGCTCAGCCGTGGCTACCATCGGCTGCAGTTTTCTTCGGCACCTTTGCTTCAGGGAGGAAAAGTGGGCATTTCGATCCAAGATTCGGTCCTGTTCTCCAAAAAAAGTGACATTTCATGTCTCGTGAAGCGTTTATTTTCACGATAACAACATTTTCGTGCAATAAACACAGCAGAGCTCGTCGGCCATGGCGGCCATGTTGGCGGCGGCGGCGGCGGAGGCGGCCAAACCGGAAGAGCGGGCTTTCTGAGCTGCTATTGGCTTCCTTCGGCTGCCGCTTCCGGTCTCGCCGGACGCCGCGCGTCAATATCTGGCGGGGCCAGATCGGCGGCGGCGGGCGTTTTTTTCGAGACCGGGCGTCAAATGCGCGCCGTCGGGCGAAAATCGCCCAAAAAACGCTCCATGTATCCCGGGCTTTACAGTTTGCATCAAGTTCTTCACTTTTGGCAGGCTGATGATTTGAACAGACATTAGCCAACCTGCATCGCTCAGCCAACCTTTTAGCTTAAATATTGTATTTTATGAATGTATGCTGGACTGATTATTGGCAGCTTTCACATATCCGATCTCTTTTTTTGGGTAAGTTACAAGCAACCGACCGCAATGGCTCGGAGATCATGTGCGCAACTGCCGAGTCAAAGGCTGCGGGATCAAATCACAGCCACTTGTTTCAGTGAAGTGAAACGCAAAAAATTGCCCGTGTACTTTGTGATGTCACTGCTTCTTTCGAATATACTAATCTGGAGCCCTCCACTGTGGTATCCTGCATAGCACATATCCCATTTCAAGGTGGTGAACTCCACATACAGTGGTAATCTCCATTACTGGGAACGTGTGAGCGCTTTCTTTTTGGCTCTACCATGATGTTATGCGGCAAGGTTCAGGAGACATTTACTAGTGTCGAGAAAATACATCTAGCATATTATGCTGTACTGCAGCGGTGGTGGTGATCACCGCTGTACTATTCCATATCATTCATGTTGCAAGCTTTTCCTTATCCAGGTCAAGCTTGATGGTGGACAGCTTTAAAATGTAGCTTTTTAGCATGGCCTGACAAATGTGTACTGAATCGATTGACCATAGCTTTGCTCTTTTTGTCTGCCATTGCAGGTCAGGAGCACTTTGAGAGGCTCGTGCAGGATCGAGAGACGGCTGTCTGACGACAGCTGAACGCTGGCGCCCTGCTCCGCAACCATAAGGGCTTCAGCTTTCTTCTCCAGTCGTTCCAGTGGAACCAAGCCACAAGACTGCGTTGAAGGCCAAGCCAGAGAAAAGGTCATTGGCCGCGGCATCGTGTTTACGCACAGTGCGGCTACGGCCAAAGCGGCAACGCCGAGATTCATCGTTGGCATTGCCCGCCGCTGTCCCAGCTGCGGAATGAGATGGACGGAGTCGAAACCGAGGCTTGAAATTACCGGTCCGATGGCGCAGAAGGAGCTGAAACGGGAGCAGTGCTTAAACCTTGAAAAACCGAAAAAAAGTATGCTGAGAAGCAAATGTTGCATGACGCGTCGTGCTCGTTTCGCCGGGTGTCATGGATTGCTGTTTGAACTGTACCAACTGGGAAAACGCCAAGTATGACCCAATTTATACTCACTGTGTTGAAAATTCTGGGACTGTTTTCTCAGTTTCACTAGGAATGCTCATTTGGTCGCACTCATGAGGCTTGTCTGGGCGCCGCGCACTTCAGAGGATGGTATTTGATTGTGTTGCCTTCTCCCAAGGACATTGACAGTTTGTTTCGTTCTCATTCTTGCTATGCGTAATTGTTACCTGCGAAAAAAAGGACTGGGCAGAAACTTTTTCTTTTTTTTTTACTGGCAACTAAGCATTGTGATCGCATATTTATTTTTCTTTTCACATTAGCCGCATGCTTAGATTTGATGCCTCTTGATAGTGTGCTTACTCGTACGAGAAAAATGCAGTTTGGTGTCATCTTTGGTGTCATCTTTTTGGTAGCTAAATACGTCAACACTAAATTATTTTTTTTTAATGGGGCTTTTTTTGACATAGTGAAATTATCTGTCTCATAGGACACGTGAATTGCAGCCCACTGATGTGACCAAATCATGCTCTGTCATGCACTGCACATGACATGCTGTGCATGACGTGTCATACATGCTCTGGTGACTGCAACGCTGCACCATTGCCTATGCAGCTCTTTCTGCTGTGTGTAATAGTCTGCAAAAGCCTTCTCACCTTGCACACCGTGCACACCTTTTGGATTCGTACATTGTTATTCCGTTGTTGATCACTCATGCTACTCTGCCTTACACAAGTTTAACAAGACCTTTTACGCTACACCTTTCTACAGTGGCTCCTGCACTTTTAGATTTTTCGATTTCTTCATGGTCTCTCGGACCGCTCGGCGGATTTTAAACTGGGTCTTCACCATTCATCTCAAGTCTACGGGTGTGTGTGGTATGTGCGTTCGTTACTCAGAATGGAACATCCTTCCCAGGAAAACTCGCAAGACGACTGAACCATTTATCTTGGCACTCTAAGTCGAGCAGTTACAGCAAACGCTGTACACATCTTGCATATCTAATTCTTGCACCATCCCGTTTTAACTCGCTGGCTTCGCTCCACCAGCCCGCCCCGATGAAGTGGCCCGGAACGGTACTTCATGCCTAACAGCACCGTCAAAAGACTGAAACCCGTCAAGTGGTCCCTTGTGGAACAAGCCTCTCGGTCGCAAGAAGAGGCAGTAGTTTCTTTGAAACAAGCTAAGCTATACTATACAGCAGTCTCGCACTATTACGTTGTACATTTTTGTATCTAGACCTTCCCTTCCACCACCCCCTGTACCATAGTGGCGCGTTGTAGAGATAGCTTGTTTGGGACCGCCTCTTTAGATTTTAGGAGAATGCATTTCTAACTCCAGATGTGTTCGGTTCTCGAGAGCTGGCGTGCATGCTGTTTTTCTCTTCCTTTTCCCGCACCGCAACGCTGTCAATAACTGAGGCATTTCCGGTTTGTTGCGGGGCCAAAGTTTCATCACGCGTTGTTCGGGCTCTTCCCGTACAGTCTGCTCAGGATCACAGGGCTGCTTCCCATTGCTGGCAACTGTCGAGAGATTAGATTTGGTGATCTGATGAAAATCCAAAGATTTGGTGCGTCCGTTCACTGCTTTTGTCGGAGCAGGGATGTCGAGCACAGACTTTGGGAGCAGCTTTTAAACGGCAGCACAGTCGGTTTTCCCAAGTTCGCAGCTATTCTTAGTGGCTGCTTTTGTTGTTTTGATTGTTTTTTGTTTGTTTGTTAGCTGCACCTGTGTGCTAGTTGTTTTGGGTTGCCTGGTAAGGCTCTGCACTCGGCATCTTATCAACGCTTCGAGTTCTCTCACTCTGTTCTGTGTGCTATTTATGGCTTTCTTTCTCACGCTTGATGACTGTCCCTTTCCTCAGCCCCAGTGACTTTTTATTGTGACGAGGTAATGGGCAGTGGTTGAGTTTTGTAAGCTTGAAAGTTAGTATGGCTTTGGTTTATTTAGCGATTCTGTCATTTTTCTTGTGTGATAAGTCTGTGGTTGAAAGCTGGCTGCCAGAGAAGGCATCGGTTACACATTTCACTGTTCTGTTAAGATCATGTGCCTATTCATGCAGCAAAATTTTTTCTCACATGCATCTTTCAAATTTGGCAGTCTCGTCTTTTGCTCATTAATGCATTGAAAATTAGCGCTAACAGGGCAAGTACCCTTGTGTAGTTTAAATCTTGGCACGGTGACGGTAAAGTGTTAACACACTGCCATGGTGCTAACTATTCATTGCACCACAGTACCGACCATGAGCACCGTGGTAATCGGGTTTAATCACTTCATTGGTGTGGCAGTCTGTACCATGAAGGTAACTGCATATAAACTCCGAACATTGAGCCATGTTACAGCTTGCAGTAACTGATTAGTATCACAGATTTGAACTGTCTTAAATGCTCAATTGCACTGTCTTTATTTCTGTCTCGAACATTTTTAGGCCATTGTGGCCACATTTTACACGTCAAAATAGACTCTTTGTTCACAAAACAATCAGTTGCAGTCAGATCCAATTCACCAAATCGTGCCTGCCATCAAGGGCATTTTATTGGTATAGTAAAACTTCGTTAATTCGACCCCAGCTAATTTGGGGAAATCCAGATAATTGAGATTGCCAACAAGGCCCCTGCCAGCACCTGTGCAGTTTTTTTTTGATAAGTTGTAGGTGCTGAAAATTGTACAAAAAAAAAAAAAACTAACCATCAGCGTCTCCTTCAAATTTCCTATACTAGGTCTGTTTTCGAATGATAAGTTTCAGTCCACAGGCTGTTACGCTATAGCTCCTGCAGGCAGTTCAGGTGGCACAGTTTCCTGAACCAGAAAAGTTGTAATACAGGCCCCATGGGACTACATGATGCTCTGCGAAATTTAACACAAATGTACACGCGCATGCTTCTTGACGAGGCACAAATCACTATGTCCAGTCTGGCCTGCAACGGACCTTTAGATCTTATTGGCAGTGTTGTAAATTTGGTGCGGTCGGGCCATAGTTTCTGTATGGGACGTCAGTTTTATTCGGCTATAAAACCCCTAAATATTTCAAGAATAACCTTTTTAACCTTTTAAATGCGTTAAAGTTAACCGTTTAAGCCTTTTTTTGATCTCTCCTGATTCTTGAACCTGTACTCATAGCTTACCGCCAAAAGCTGCAATGCAGTACTTGTCTTCACTTGTTTCATGGAAGTTTTGAGTGCAAGATATAGGTAGTTTCAGTGATAGACTGTGGGCTCTTGTTGAAAGAACTTGCGCTGAGTTATGTACCATATTCAAGGTGAAAATGAAGTCAGCCATGGCTTCAGGTTGGAGGATAACTCTTGGACACCGCTTGATATCTGACTAGGCCTTGCCTTTGGCACTTGCTTTAGCCTCCTGATAATTTCATTCATGCGGTTGCTTTAATTGAAGTTGTTAGAACAACTTGATTACTGGTTAGCAAAAAAAAAAAGAGATGCCTTCTCTTGTGTCCTTTATATTTCTCAGTTTTTGCACATTGACTTGTCTACATAGGATGCCTCACTCGACAGTGTCAGCGTGGGCTGCTGTATCAGAACTTTACTGTTTTCAGTCAGTGTATAAAAGACAAGCTTCATCTAATCTGTTATCATTATCCTCAAGTCAGTGCCGATCATGCTGCCGTGTGTGGTCTGAGCCATCTAGCACGGGATTGGAGGGATGGTTTACATGGGACCAAAGACATGCAGTCAGGCTGTCAGATCACCTTCTTATGCGCAGTGGCAACTGCTTGTTAGGGTTTGGGTAACGGCAAAGGCAAGAAGGGTCCGTGGAATCTCGCGTAGGCAGTTTCGGGTCTCAGTGTAGGGGTCAACTCTGTCTGGAAGGTCGTGCAGAGCGCCGTACAAAGCTGGGCTTGATATAGGCATTTGTACACATTAGGCACAGGTTCTCCAGAAGGGGTGGCGATGCCCGCAATGGTGCCGTTACATGTGGCACAGTGAGCTTCTGGCAGTTTGGTCGTGTGTGGTTTGCTGCAGGCGTAGGGATTTGTACATGCTCTCTCAGTGAAAATTGCTCGTTCGGTTGGGAGGACACTGACAGATTATTGGAAATGGCATTACCATTCTACTGTACCTCTGTAATGCGAATAGTAACCACACACAATGAACTTGCTGTAATACCCAGTCTAAACATGCACCGTATCTAAAACGCAAAAAGGGCCTAATAATAACGGTTTGCACACTTTCCATTCCATATGAAATTGTTATATGATGTGGAGTTGTCTCGAGGGTGGTAAGAGTCCGGACTTGTATTTTTTTATTTGTGCTGGAACGACAAAAAATTTTAATTTGATCTGAATGTAGTTGGGCCTAACATCTCCAACAAGACGCCAACTGCCAGCGTAAAAATGCTTAACCACCTTTGTATGATTGCAACGAGCGTGGTTTCAGTTTCGTATTTGAATGTAATCTGCAGACCATTTTGAGGCAAAATTTCTGTAAAATAAGGTCCACGTTAGAATGAGGTATATGGTAGGTACCTGTAAAGAAGAAAAGGAAGGTTGTTTGTAGCTGACTGTATCCTGTTTCTGTGCGTGCAGCTAGGGATGCTAAGAGTTGTACAGAATGGTATGCTAAAAGTTTTGCAGATTGGTCGAGAAGGTCAACCTGTGACCGCGGCTACAAGTGTTCCTGGAGTCTTTGTACGATGGGGAAAAGATGGAAGCAGTTTCGAGGAAGTGAAAATTGCTTTCCACCCAAAAAGCATTCCCGTGAGGGTTAACTCACAGCAGCACCAAACGTTCTCCTTATGTACGGTGATGACGTGTCCAATTGTGGACTTCAGCCAAAGAAGCCAATGCAGCTCTCTAGGGCACCGCTAATAACGCTGGCCATCTCTTGAGAAAGCACAGGCACCTATAATGAAGGCACGTATTGCTAGCTTTCACCAGTCGCAAGGATCTACATTGTGAAGTCCGTAGACTGGTGCTATGTTCTTGGGTTGGAATTCAGAGGCCTCTGGTCGAAGCGTGCTTTTGCCAAAAGATTTCAGTCATGATTGAGGACTGCCATATCATGACTCGTGCTAACAAAGCACAGCTTCAGAATGGCTTGGGCACCCTTTAGTGAAGGAGTGTCGGGCTGTGTCTACTTTTCAAAGAAAAGGGGAACTCAACTGCAATAATCTCGCACATCAGCTGAGCGGTAGCCCATGGCGAAGCATGGAAGCACACCAGCTTAGAGTTGCGAGACTTGGTCCACACGAGAATACGCACATAGAATGTTCGGAACACATGTTCTGGAGCCTCCCCATCTCATTCCCCCTGTCCTTTCCCCTTGTAGATCATTTCTCTATCCTGCAAGCGCACGATCTTTCGGTAGGCCAACCAGCGCGTCCACTTTGGATGCAGTTTTTTGGCGGCGTATAAATACATATAAATATATATATACATATAACTACGGATGTAGCATACGAGTTACCCACCTAGGAGGCCTACTCTGAACCAAAGTGTATAAAAGCCACTGGACCACTTGTTCGACTGTAGCGGTGCCCCTAGGGCCGACTGTATACATAAGCTTGTTACTCCGCCTCATCGCTCGTATCTTGTTCTTCGAAGACCACAGGAATGTAGGCTTAGCTGGTGTTTTGTGAAAGCAAGCGTGGACTCCCGGTGTCGAGGGGCACCTGTTGCTTTTCGGAAGCGACGGGGAAGTTTGGGAGCTTGGGTTCTAAGGGCATTCTTGGTTCCTTCGTGCATATAATCTTGAGCTACTGACTGCTTGAAGAAAGGCAGCAATTTCTTCTGTGTTTTTTGCACTCTACGAGTTCTCTAAAGGGTAATGAAAGGGATGTACAAATGCTTTAACGCTTCTGATAAAAGCGTTTGTGGTGGCACTTTGTGGCGATCGTCGCGGCCGAATATTACTGCCGCTTAAAGCTACATGGGAGACGTGGTGGAGGCCATAATTGGGTTGGGCACTGTTCTTGATACACTGAACTGCTTCTAGTGCAGTGCTTGATGCGTGCAGCGTTTTCACTTCTCCCTGATCTTACAAATCACAGGAAAATTTTAATTTACACTCAGGATTTCATCGTATACAAAATAACTTCGGCGATTTTACACGATGCATCATTATTCGGAAGAGCGAATGGTCGCCACTAGGACTACCGTAGCTAGCGCTCATATTTTGTCGTGTTCTTCGGCGTTTTCAGGTTCATTGAGAAAGCTTTACGCTGATGAGAATTTCAAGTTTCTGGCTAGTTGAAAAGTAGGCTTTTTTTCTTCTTGCACTGTTTTATCCCTTTCTCTTAAGTATGCCTTCTTTGGTAATGGAGTTGTTGATCTGGTCATGCAATGGAACTTTGCAGTGTCTGTTTCACTAGGGTGCTGTTGTAAAACAAAAAAAAAAAAATCTGTATCGCCCTGAAGCCCTCGTGTACAACACCGTGCCCAACAGTGTCGCAGGCGAATGTTTTTGTACACGCGCGGTCCGAGTATGCGCGTTCCGTTCTTGGCGAAGTAAAGACGCACCTTTTCCCCCTCTACGTGCGCGTCACTTCAAAGTTTCCGGTCCCGTGCTTTTCTCGTCTGGAATTGCCTGTGATCAATAACGAGAGTTTGGCTGCTGGATGGATAAGAAATGGTACGAGAGCTCTTGCACCCTTATGCATCTGCTGACCTGTGTAGTGCATAGCGAGTTGTAGAATAGGCGGACCCCACCAGTTCGGGATAGGGAAATAGTGGAGCGCCTCTGCAATTGCGCAGAACAATAACATGCACATGCACTGAATAACGCCCCGCTATTCCACTATCCCTCTAACCGATATGCTCTAATCAGAAGGGGGTAAATAAGGAGTAGGCTGTCCTTAGCACTCTCCCTTTTATGTAAAAGGGTGTGTGCTAGAGGAAGGTTTACTCCCTTCTTACTCCTATATAAGCTAATTCCTGTCTATAGTGTGGGGTCCCCCTTTTTTTGAAACTCCCTGAAGTTGCCGCTGCAGTTATAGGTCAGGGAATGTCTTTAAGCATTGAAATGTGAAGCCACTCTGCACACATACCATTAGCCTGCATGCAGTGATTTACAATGTGCGATTTTGCTTGGAAGCTTTTGATTATCCTTGTATTCCTGATATTCTGGTGTGATTAGTAGTCTAATAAGAAATGGTTTTGTCCGAACCTATAACAGCCTAAGTCAAAAGTAAAAGAGTCCAAAGGATTTGCTTCTAAACCGTGTAGTGCCGCTCCTGCAGCATTCGTGGAAGTCCTAAGTTGCTGAGGAGTGAGGTCGAGAGTTCCTCCCGTCTTCAAAAGGTGTGAAAGGGTGGCGATGCATACCGAGCCACACAGCATGCCCGCAGGCGAACTCCTTGGCCTCTATACTTTTGACAAAGGCTGTAAATGTTCTTTTACGGTACTGCCGGAGATAGTCATTCGAGCGCGCAGCTTTGCACTGCGTTCATGGTTTGCTGCATGGCGGCTGTGATGACATCAGTGCAAGCTGTGTTTCGGCACTACAAGTCTTGCCAGTTCTGGCAGCTTTGGGCTGGGTTCAAATACTTCAGGGCAACGATTTGAGCAGGGGCAGCATTGACAAACTCATGCGGCAGCTATGGTTATAACTGCGGAGATGTTTATGCAGGGGCTTCGGATGTGCAGAGCCTTTTGCTTGCTAGCAAAGGCAACCACGAGCTTGCCACAGGCGATTCCAGACCTTTTCTCGAATTGTTCTGCTGCATATGATGCACCGCGGTTTTTCACTGGCCGCCATTTTATCGCTGACCTGGTGATCACCCCGAGACATTGCTGTTCCCCACAGAGCCAACGGAGTTTTGTTTTTTTCTCTCTCTTTCTCTGGAAACATACGTTTGTCGTTGTTGTCAGGAGCGGGACTGCATGTGTGTGTCTGTCTCTTTCTCTCTTTATGCCGGGGCCGTCTTGTCCACCTTCTCTCGTTCTCAGAAAAAAAAAAAAGAAGATACTGTCGAAACTGCCCACAAGATCTATTTTTCCTTACCCGTGCAAAGAGTTTGCCACTAAACCGGCGAGTGCGCTGACGTTGTTGCGAATGGATATGCAACGGCGAGAAAAAGACACAACAAACTGGCGTTTCTCAATGGCCTACAGTAGCTGACTGACGTCATTTGAGCGCGGGTGTGGTCCCCGCGCGTCTAGTTGACCGTTACTCCATACTGTGCACGCTGTTCCTTACTGTGGATGATCGAACGCTTGACTGCGGTGCTATTGGTTGTTCGTAGTGTGTGCCAGACGTGTCCTTCGACGTGGTACTTGCAGCGCTGATGACTGCTGTTTTGCCTTCGTGTTTTTCTTTTCTTTCACGATGTGAAAGCAGTTGACGACGCGGTCTTTGAATGTAGTGACTCCTGGTGAAAATCTGGGTATTGTGTGCACTAATGGCACCGCTGGGCGAAATAACTGCGAGGCTAATTTTTCTTGCCGTTCCTTCGAAATCATTTCTAGTATCCCCCTTACATTTTGTGTAATCAAGTGCACGGTCTTTTCTCATTGCACACACAAGTCCATCGTCAAAGAAACGAGTGACGCTTTCGACGGGATGACTTCCACCGATGATAGCGTCTTTCCTTTCACATTGGGAAATTTTGTGATTCGTTCGATATCCATCTCTGAGCTTATGAGCCTTTAAGTTCTCATCAGGAAAGATTCTTTTTTTTTTTTCAGGCCCCAACTGTGTTTTAACTGCCTCAGTATTGAGAGGCCAGAAAAGCCAGTCGAGAACGAGCTCGCTCGTTTGCCACGCTTTGTTTCTTCTATTGCTGGTTATTAGACTTCTCGGTCATCCTACCTGAGAAATAAAAGATTTATAAAAATGTACGTGTTCTGTGTTTGGAACAAAAAGAGCCGCTGTCGCAATGAACTAGTATAATTCCCTCACCTATGATAGTGTGACTTGAATATGAGAAGGGTTCAGTTTAATTCATATCGCTTTCCATACTAAAGCTTTAATGAACGCCAAAAAAAGTTGGATCAAAGCATATGTCACTTTTACCGTTCGACAGTCTCTAAATCAGTATTTGAATACGTGTCAATGGGTTTGCATTTGGAAATGGTTTACTCCTGTCGGGCCCCAGTGCTTCCGTATATTTTGAGACATATTTATGGCTGATTTTTATCCAGCTCTTTCAAGCAGTAGCAGCTCGCTGCATTAAAGTGGTTATTGGCTGGCTGGCAAATATTTATTCTACGATCCATTATATCTGAAGCGAGTATGTGTGTTCTGTCACACAGTGGCAATTGCCATAACTCGGGCTTTTTCTTTCATCAGCATTGCATGCAAGTTCATTTGCCTGCTGTATTGCCATCTGTGTTTGTCAATATTTACTGGAGAGAAGCCCAAGCCTGTTAATATGGAAAGGAGATGACCTGAAAACGATATTATTCGGTCGTTCAAACTGCTACACGAAAAGTGAAATCTTTTCCGGCAACATTGTCATTGCCATCACCCCGAAGTGTATCTCCTGCCGCTACAGGTTGCTTTCGTATTCATGTCCAGATTTCCTGGACATCGGCTACTAGCACCATCTGTTGGCTACCAGTAACGCTCATGCGCGTAACTCGATAGGGATATTTTAAGCTTCTATTTTTGGGAATGCTATGGAGGGCCGAGATATTCTATGCGAACATGGTGATTATCATGACTAACCCTACCTCCTCGCTACAAAATCTGACATAAAATACTTATGCCTTCACGCCAACTGCTTCCGACAGCCATAGAAAATCGGAGATTTACCGAAGATTCGAAATTCCTGCAGTGATTTTGAGTGTTCGTGCCACACGAAAGTGGTGAATGGCAGCAGTCTGGCAAACTAGGTGTGTGTCTAGATTTCTTGAGCTTCAGTAACACGGTGCAGACGCGCATATTATCCATGGGTTTCACTCCCAAGAAGGATCAAAATTATTGCGGTAGTATCGTAACGAACCTCTGCGTGTCGGGAATGACCTTTAAATATGCACCTGCTATCTTAGTGGCGGTGTTTTCATTGTCGCACGAGAAATAGCCGGGTTATTGCACGCAAGCTGCTGTGCCAGTCACGCATTGCAAGTCCTGCGTCGAACATGCGCTGGGCACACGTTGACTTAGAGCTGAGTTTTTTTAGCGTAACACAAACACAGAACGTGTTGGTATTGTTCCTTTGCTGCTATGGCAGATTTGTTTTTTCGTATGTGCATAAATGCTACCAGTGTTAGTCCTGTGTATGAGGCGACAGCGCCATCAACTCTCGTGCAGAATTTATGTTTGGTTTTATTTTATATCCTTTTTTTGCACAGTTCTTTTTCCCATCTTGACTGTGTTGGCTTTTCTCAGTGTTTTGTTGTGTTATCCTTTTTTTTTTTTGCAAAAGTGTTGAGAAATAAATTTTGAAATACAGAAGGGACCAAAATGTTGTTCGTCTCGTGATTCACTGCTTGCGAAACACGTGCAACTGCTGTCTTGCTCACCTCACCTGGAGACTTTGTGAAAACGCCACCAAAGCACTACGGTTTGCTTCAGAGCCAAGGTAAGCGAAGTTCAGCTGAGGACAGAAGTCTGTTGACCTTGCGCTTCGTAAACAAAGTCAATAGTTCTGTTAGCCATCGGCTGGAGGCCACACTTGCGGAAGTGAAAAAAACAAAAAGGATTTCGACTTTCACCTCCACAAGTGAGGTCTCCAGCCGGCAGCTGATAATAGATCTATTGGCTTCATTTACAGAGCACGTGGTCCAGACACTCTTTTGCCCAACTACACTTGTTCCACAAGCAATGGGATGTCGTTGACTGAGGTGTATGGTGGCTAGGACTCTCTAAAACGGCTGCACTTCAAGCATGTGAGTATCTTCACATCTGAAAGGGCACTAAAGACGACCCCGTCAGGTTTGCTTTATTTTTTTTTAAATCTGATACCTAGGCCTTCCGATTAAGACTCTATAGTAACATGTGTTTGACAGTACAGTGCGCTTTCAGTGCCGAGTTCAGTATTAGTCTGTTCTCTGGTTCAAACTTGTGGCGTTGGTGGTGATGCTGAGTGCGGTGGATGATTTCGTTTTCATCTTCCTAGTCCACTACTGGTAGCCATGCAAATGTTATCCTATTGGAGACGGAGGAAAAATTTAAGATTTTTAGGTGTATGTTTTCTTTGTAATTGTGCGTCGGGTATTAGTATACGTAGATTACTGCACGGTTTTAGCCTACGAGCGCTAAAATACATTACAATCAAATTTCTCATGCCGTTTCGGTTTCAACTGCCGAACGATGGGTGTGACGGCAAAGGCACTGACGCCATAGGGGTGGCCATTTTGTGACGCATGTAGCGCGGCGAAATGCTGAAGGCCACATGCATGGAGGACCATGCTGAAGCCGCTGAAGTAATGCCTATAATCGGCTTATCGCTACCTACTCCGCTTTGCACTGCTGAAGCTGTGTGCTGTACCACAAAATGGAGCCTATGACGTCACATGAATACTTCGGATAAGTCGCACGAGGCATGAAGAAACAGGCGAAGCAGGCATGCTGCTTCGTCGTTGTTATTTACTATAACACTAAAGACAGCCTGCCTCAAGTGCCGGAATGACAACGAATGAAGAAGCGCCGATTATATTGCAATTTTTCCGGTCCTCACGTGACAACTTTGACGTGGCACAGCTGTTGAACCCGAAACAGCATGAGAGAAAAATTCTATTACAAATGTGCGGTCGTAGACGGTTGGCACATGGTGATTCACGTACGTCTTACGAATCATTGCAAAGAAGAAAACATGCCACCAAATTTATGTCTATACTTTTTAAGGTTGGCCTGAATTAAAGATTACGGTGTTCAAATGGCAAATGCGTTGGCAGCACCTATCACCTCAGGGAAGTGGCCTGTCGCTTAACCGCTGCGCCGCAAGGAGTACTATGAGGGTTCCCAGGAATGTAAAGTGGAGAATGACCAATTCAGCACATATAGCGGCATTAACCCATTAACGCTTTCGCGTCTTAGAGTAGAGCTGTGCCCCTTCCAACTTTTGTTTTCTTTTTCAGGGCTTCCGGAAAGTTGACTGGGGCCTAACAAGGCAGGGAAACAGCCTGAAATCGCCCCGAAAGCCAGCGAAAAGAAATTCCGACAGTGTTACTGGGGCGATGGAAGCGCCGTTGGGAAGCTTCGCGCAAATGGAGTACGTGCCTACGGAAGAAAGCACCGAAATCGCAGGCCACCGCGTAGCAACCGCGGCGCTGCTGCGCCATTCAGTTGATTCACTTTAGTGTTCCTATATACGATACAGGATATACGATGTAGGATATATAAGATACAGGAACGCTTATTCATTTTAAGTCGCTTTAATTCGCTTGGCGGCCCCCTAAACCTCTTATAAGCGCGCTGCGATGGGCGAGAGCTCTCAGCTTTTAAGTGCATTTTCAATGTGTCCAATACGCGAATCTCGAAACGAGAATACCCGCCGCGGCGGCTCAGAGGTTAGAGCGCTCGGCTACTGATCCGGAGTTCCCGGGTTCGAACCCGACCGCGGCGGATGCGTTTTTATGGAGGAAAAACGCTAATGCGCCCGTGTGCTGTGCGATGTCAGCGCACGTTAAAGATCCCCAGGTGGTCGAAATTATTCCGGAGCCCTCCACTACGGCACCTCTCTCTTCCTTTCTTCTTTCACTCCCTCCTTTATCCCTTCCCTTACGGCGTGGTTCAGGTGTCCAACGATATATGAGACAGATACTGCGTCAATTCCTTTCCCAAAAAACCAATTATTATTATTATTAATTGTCGCGGCGGAGGCTCAGTGGTTAGGGCGCTCGGCTACTGACCCGGATTCGAACCTGACTGCGGCGGCTGCGTTTCGATGGAGGCGAAACGCAAAAGCGCCGGTGTGCTGTGCGATGTCTGTGCACGTTAGATCCCCAGGTGGTCGCAATTATTCCGGAGCCCTCCACTAAGGCACCTACTTCTCCCTTTCTTCTCTCAGTCTCTCCTTTATCCCTTCTCTTTATTACGGCGCGGTTCAGGTGTCCACTGATATATGTGAGACAGATGCTGCGCCACTATCTTTCCCCAAAAACCATTTTTCTTTTCGCCCACGGATTTAAGACTAAGCAGAGGAGGGGAGAAAATACGTCACCTTCAAAGCGTCATGGCGTGACGTCATGGAGATGCGGCGGCGCTGGCGTCAGCAGTGACTTTTGTTGTTTAGGAAAGGCAGGACCGCGTCGGCATGCGGTGTGCCTCGCTTGAGTGTTTTTGAACATGATTGGCGACATGCCGACAAACTGGCCCATTTTGTTGAATCGCAATGCAAAAGAATGGAAGCAGATCAAGGTTGTCACGTGCAGATTGTGCTCGAGCGATGGGCAGCGGCCGCCGATTGGGACAAGTTCGGCTACATCGAAATCTGATAGTTAATTGTTTCTCTTAATCCGCATGGTTGCTTTTCAGTCACGTGGCTTACAGTGCAAGGACTAACGCCTGGAACTCTTTCACGTTATGTCGGGCTCATTATTAGAAGTTAGACGCGAGATTTCGTGCGCGCGTGATGGTAATTAAGTTGGACACACCTGGAGTACCTTTTCAGATGGCAATCTTCCGAACAGCGTGCCGGGCATCTCTTCACACACAAAAAAGACAAAACAGCTGCTGCCAGCCGCTTTCAGCGCACATTGCGAGCCACTATGCGCGACGTTTGAAGCAGCGCTGGACTCGGGTAGTACAGTACTGTTACGTACGGAGCGTATTTTTTTCTCTGCTTTAACTTTCGTGAGCTTGAACAAGTGTGTCTTTTCAATGCCGGTTTTAGAAAGTGATTAAACGCCGCTAGGAACAGCAAATTCACGCAGTGTTATTTTTCAGATCACCGGAATTCTCCCGTTGCAGGTCGATCAGAACCTCGTGAAAGCAGCAAATACCACACGAAAAGCCACTCTGATCAAGCATAGTAAGGCGCGCATTTGAATGCAAATTTATGAATAAGAAGCATAATGACTTCCCTTTGCATAGCGACCTTGAAATTCTTTGTCTATTGTTCCTTGAAAGGACATAGTTGTGGAAGTAATCCGAACACCTATACCGAATGTCGCTGCCCCAGCCAGGACTAAACATTCCTTTTCTTCGTAAACTCACCTCGTTCAAGCGGTGAATACAGAACCTTACTCGCAAAGCCATCAAAACGTATGAAGATTTTTGGCCTAGAAAATGGGTTCCAGGTATAATTTAGGAAGAACTGAGATAATGAAACGACGCTCGGGCGATGGGTCAGAAAGATTACCCTTTCAAAACATCTCTCTGCAGATAACAACAGCGTACCTATCTTGGGGAGGATTTTTTTACGAATTATAAATGTTATGCCGAAACTATTCGCGGGACTTATTTTTCGCGAGGTCTGTGCGATTCGCGAAAAAAAAACAAAAAATTAAGTCTTCGCAAAACCAGTCGCTTACAGAATCCATGAATCCCGCTGCGCTATACGATTCCTGATTTATCACCAATACATGACTTGTCACTGTCTTTTCTCAACTTATCTGAGGCACCAACACACTGTAACAGCTTCGTTTCAGGTTTTGTCAACACGTGCACCGCCGTTGGTTTGGGTGAGGTTCATGCATCGGCGCACTTGCACAGTTACGTGACATCTTTCCCCGCAGACACATCCACGGAGCGTCTTGCAGTCACAGTGGTAGCTGGTCCCCCACTGGGCACCAAAATGACGTCGTGTGATGTGTAATGCAGACGAGGGTTTTGTACAATGATCAACGTTCCGTCATGGTTCCGTTCTGGCTTACACATGCAGGAAGGAAAGCATTCACAAGAGGCCATTACGTCACATTTTTTGAAGCCGGATGTGACGGCCCTGCCCCACCATATTTGGCCGGCGTCTCAGCGCGCATGCGCCGCAGATGACGCCGCTGGGCCAAGCGTTACTATTGGCTGCGCCGTCGGCCAAAGACTCCCAGAAGCCCTTGTGAAAGCGCGTGACTTCCGGCACACTTTTTGGCGCGCAGTTCGGATAGCGAGGGCCTCTCCTTAGCTTCCCTTACTCCATGGCCGTTCATAACCCATGTTTCGCCATGGTTCACAGTTCTTTTTGCACACGACTTGGCGAGCGTCAGGATGCACGAGTGTCTCTGGCGGAACAACACAGGGAATTGGTGGAGGGTTGTCGCGAGCCAACGCCGTCGATCCCGTAAGTCAGAATGGCGTTGCCATTGTGGTCACCAGAAGAGTCTTTCAAGTGGCCACGCTTGGCACTGTCGCTTTGTGGGAAGCCTGTAAGAGAAAGGCGACAACGTAACCGACCAATTAGGAGGTAATTTTCGAGCCAACGAAAATTATTCATACTTTTGCCTTTTCCTTTGATCAGTGCCGCCCGAGTTTCAATTCGCCATGCCAGTACATCGTTGCCGTGGACTTGCTTTGCAAAGAAAATGTAAGTTATGGTTCAGAATGTCCAGATATTCCGGATGCAAGGAGTTAAAGCTAGCGTTACATAGATTGCGAAATGTTTGGTTTGAAAACATTACCATGTGTTTGGGCAAACGAATTCGCTCACGGTGCTTTTCTTTGTTGGTGCGCCTATGCTTTTACGTCGCAGTATGAAAAATGGGGGGCACTTAACATGGTTCACGCAAAAAGCGTACAGGCGCTAAAAAGACGGAGACAGCCAACGCTTTTTGCGTAAGCCATGTAATGCTACAACCAACTAGCTCAAAACAAACTCTTGGGGTACTTAAGTTCCGCCTTTAAGGATATGACGCGACAGCGGTTCCTCTTGCCCATGCAGACACGGACAGTGTTCCCTCTTTCACAGTCACAATCATTATGTGAAATATCACACGACGTACATATGAAGCCCCGCTTTAACCAAGGCGTACGAATATGTCTTCCAGGCTGTCTGATTCGCAACCCAAGGGTTCGAGGGTCAGCGGTTTCCGATGCTCCGCTATTGTGGCTGGCGCCATCTATGGGAGCCACCTGTAATAGAATAGCACTAATTTTTCCACTACGCCGCAGGCAACGCTGATGGCGCGTTCACACTTGGACATTCGGCGGCGAGAGCAAGCGGAATCCGCGGCCGCCGAAATGCTGCCTCGTTCACACTTCCCGGCATCCGTGTCTCTGATCATTGTCTGTGTGTCGTCTGCTCACGGCGTACACAAATATGGCAAGAGGTAATCGATGTTATCTATGTACCATAACCCTATGCACGCTCACGCACGCTAAATTCAGCTATTTTGCCGGACGTTACGCCATTTCTAACATTCTCGCTTTTAAAACGATAAGAGTAGCCTAGTGGCGCCCTCTGGTGGTTATGAGGGGAATCATTGTCAACAAACCGACGCCCCTCTTAAGCCTAAATGTGGAAGAGTCGTCACCCGAAATAAAAAAAAATAGAGCAAATTTATCGCTCAAACGTTTTCTTGTGGACGAGATAAGACAAAGAGAAAGACCGCTGGCTCTTTTATGGCCAGTGAACGCGCTGAAAAAGGCAGTAACAGCGACGAATTCAGTCCGAAGCGAGGCGTCCTGCATCGAAGGGCGCCGCCTTGTTTGTTGGCGGGTACTCGCCTTCCTATTGGCTGACGAGATTCGGCGGATTTTTTTCCGGCGGCAGAATTCGGTCCCGGACCGATCGGTCTTTCCGCTGGGTATTTCGGTGAAATCTCTGCCGCGGCAGCAGATTCCGCTCGCTCTCGCCGCCGAATGTCCAAGTGTGAACGCGCAATGACACCGGCTTTTCTGCGACTCAGGCCCTTTACGCTTTTGCGTAAGAAACTGGAGGAACTCTATGGCTTTCTTTTTATTCAATCAACCCTCCGTGGCAGAAGCACCACTTTAGAGCAGTAGGCTTAATTTGGCTCAGTCTGGCGTTTTTTGTGAAGCAACTAGATAATGTTTAATCACGCGCGAAAATTTTGAAAATCACAACTAATTTCATCTGTTACAAACTGGGCACGAAAACTCGTTTCCTGTTTAGGCATAACGTTGCTGTGCACTCCAACCTGAACTCAGATCATTTGGGTGAGCAGTGTACGCTCAGAGAATGGCTGGGCAGATATATGACGGGGCGTATGACGTAAGAAATGACATAAGCATTGCTACACACACAACACCTGCCGCAGTTGTCCCGCCTACTGCCAAGCACAACACTTCACATCGTGGCTTGAAAGAAAGCGTTCCAAAGTAGTACGTTTTGCTGTGTCTGTCACAGGCGACTATAGTAAAAATCGTTTATTCGGTATGAAATAAGTCAACGGTCTTCCGTTGGCTGTTGCTACCTTTGCGCTTTGAACCAGCTAGCTCAGAGAATGGTTGTTTACAAAACCCGTTTGGGTAGGCCAGGCCTGGAGCGGCCGAGTGAGACACTGCAGGACACGCAACGGCTAGACGGATGAAACCGATAAGTTGAGTTTAGCTAAGGTTAACGCGAGATGAAGTTACCCAGAGATTACAGACACCTAATTTTAGTTGCGCGTTCTTTTTCTTTGGAGTGATGTGTCAGACATTAGAACCTACGCACCAACACATGGTATTTGCATACGACCGCTAAATAACTTATTAATGAATTTCTTCTCTCATGCTGTTTCGGACGCTGACACCTATAGTTTTAATTCACTACACAACTCAAACCAGCCTGATTCAAGAGCTGAAATAACAGCAAACGACGTATCAGCAGTTATATTTCCGTTTTTTTTTCCTGCCTCACGTGACCTAAAGACCAACTAACGTCACAGCCATCGTTTCGTTGATAAAACCGAACCGGTGTGAAAAAGAAATTCAATTATAAACTATTTACCGGTCTTAGCTGAATATAACGAGGTGATTCATGTACTGTCAAGAGCAAGAGTGGTATACTCCACGCGGCGGGCGCCGGAGCAACGCAGACCTGCATAGCAACACTATGCAACACCATCTACGGGCGGCATCTGGGATCGAGACAGCCAATGGGAGCCCTTTATTATCTGCAGGCATGTCACTTGGCTCGTTTCAATGCAACGTGCTTCAGCTCGCCAAAATGCCGAGCGGTGCCGCAGCAGTAGCGATCCGGTGGCCCTCTTTTGATCTTCTTTCTTCTTTTTTTTCTATGCGCGTACGAGATACGGCCTGAGAGCCGGTGCACACGTGTACATACTATACAGCAACACTAGTTTTGCTCTGCTCCGGTGCCCGCAGTGTGGAGTGTACCACTTTTGCTCTCGACAATACAATTAATGGCTAACGCATCATTTTAACTAAGGAAACGCGCAAGCAAAAATTTGATGTCCATATTATTTTACCGACTACTGAAGCTCGGATGTGGCTTAGACAGGTTGGAACGGGACTTACTGATGCGAAAAAAAAAGAGCTGTTGCGAAAGAGTAAATATTGCGACCCGCACACCAGCCCGTGGACTGGTCGGCGCGCACTTGCCGTTTGCCTTCGGAAGGACATAGGTAAAGCTCGGAACCTTTTTATCGTGCCGTGTGTGCAGCACAGCGTCGTGCACGCTGGGGAAGAACTTGGCCGTGGGCAGAACGTCGAGCACGCCACCCTTTTTGAGCATCCTGAACACAGACACTGCGAGAGAGACGACGCCAGAGCCATGAGGCTTAAGACAGCGGAAACAACAATCTGCTATTGCAATCACAACACTGCGTTTGGAAGAATGGAGAAAAGAGGATTACAGTTTTAACGCGGTTCAAGAGACATTTCGATGCGCATATTCCAGTTCAACAGATCTGTAGAGGTGGTCTTTGCGGGCATCCGTGTCAGGCTTGAAAGCTCTGCGTGGACCTTATAATTTAGAAATAATTTTTAAAATCACTGCTCGCAATAGCTCGCAGCCGATAAGGGCGACACCTCAGCGGGCCGCGTCCCACATGCCAATGACGTCATTGGGCGGACCGGCCAGCTTGAAGGCGCGCCCACATTGCCCACTGACGTGATCCACCACCACCACCACCAAGATTCCATCAGGACCGCACAGAGCTCATTCCCGAGACCACACCCACTCCTACGACCCACGTGGATGTCATTCTCATTGGCTTGCAGGGTCACGTGACAGTTTTTGGCGACACCTCCGCCAATCATGAAGCATTGCAAATGTGCCGCTAGCTGCCTTCGCTGGTTGTTGTTATAAATACATGGCAGGGTTGAGAAGCACGTACGTTTCGAGACCTCATTAGCGAAGAGACACCTGGAGCACGTGGGCAATGGAGTAAGAAACTGCATACTAAAGCCGTGCTTTCGTAGTTTTTTTTATATTCGTTACCCTCCAACACAAAACTTTGTCAGCATTTGTGCCTATGGTCTTGAAATCGCGGAACGCTGGTCTCCCAACAACAGAACTACTTTCCTCCAATCATGCATAATTATGTCTCATTCAAACAGTTTTCGCAGACCGACTTTTGAAGCCGCCTAGAGACACAGTGTTTGTGGAGCTCTAAACAAGACACGTGTGAAGCGTACTTGCCTGAGCATGCTGCGAGGAAAATGGAGATCCCCATATCCCTATATTCCTTGCAAACCTGTATGTGAGGGAAGAAGAAAAAAAAATTAGTGGAGCGGGAAAACGAGAAACTTCACGATGCACCAAAAACACAATTTGAACCCCTGACACGCTACTCTTTATAAACCATCGATGCATGTTGGTGCAGATTATGGCAACAAAAGCGAACAGTCACATACGTTTTAGAAACGAGTGGCATGCTCATAGCAGAAGACCGTCGCGGTGGATCGGTGGCTATGGTCCTCGGTTGCTCATCCGAAACACGTGGGTTCGATCCCAGCCGAGGCCGTCGCATTTCGGTGGAGGCGAAACAAATTATTGGGGCCCGAGCACTTTGCAATGCGAGTACACGTTAAAGAACCCCAGGTGATCGAAATTCAGTTCAGTTATCCGGAACCCTCAGATACGGCGTCCCTCATAACCTGAATCACGTGGGGACGTTAAGCCCCACAAAAGCCATAAAACCAGTCATCGCAAAACTTTTACTTTGGCCTCGCTCCGCGGTGATAACATTAGATCTGGAACGATTGCGTGTTCCTTTAGTGACGTCATGATTTAATGCCTGATGCTTTGCTCATGCGATCGATGGACGTGAAAGGAAAACGGTCTTTCTTGCGCGTGCAGACCACCGGCTGAGAAGACGTCAGGGCCCGCGTTGCCCTTACAAAAACTTCTTTAGACAGACTACAGACTGTCCATAGACTTCTGTATATAAAGTCTATGGACTCTGTATAGACGAAGCCTATAGAACAGTCTATATGCAGTACAAATCCTATATAGACAGTCTATAGACGATCTACAGATTTATGGCCATACACTTTTAGTAGACTTTTGTCTATATACAGTCTATAGACTATGAATAGACAAAAAGAAATATCTATAGGAAGGCAATAGAGTCTATAAGAAGTCTATAGACTTCTGTAGATCGTTTTTGTAAGGGTGCGGCGCCATTTAGTTATGGTGTCGTTCTGCAAGCGACTAAATAAAGTTGTTTCTCTCTTTCTCAAGACAAGTCTTCATCGCTCGAGACAGATCTTCACCGCTCGGTGGTGGAAGGTCGTTCTAATGAAAGAACTAACGCCTTTTACCGCAAATAATGAATAAGTAGGAGAACCTCACAGCTTTCGTGTAAAGGGATATACTGCGGCTTGAGGCTTGTTCAGGTTAGTCCGCTATAATCATTGAGAAACGAATTTGTTCAACAGTAAGTACTGACCATTTTAATTTCTAGGTGTGGGAGCCGCCTCATGGCGCTGGGCTTTTAATTTTTTCAGCGCTGAGATTTTCTTTGCAAAAGTAGCGCATTTATTTACGTTTATTTCGGTAAAATAAGTCCAAAGCACTTCTGAGCTTTTGGACCATAAGCGAGATCGAAAAAACAACAGCACACAGTTTCTTCGTCGGGCTCGTTCAAATATTCAAGCACACCCTCTTAAAACACTTCAACCAACCAGCTAAGACTCAAGACATTCTTAAGGAAGTCTACAGTTTTGCCTGCTTACAGATTGGCCACAAATTTGCGAAGTTTGGCATTTTTGCAAACAATTGAAACAGTGTCTATAGTCGGATACAACTCAAGGTTTTCCCCGTCAAGGGACCACCTTCCAGCCAATGGCGTCGGCCGATTCTCATGACCCTGCTGGCGTGATAATGCAGGTAGTGTCAGATAAAAAGGATCACTCCGCTCCTTCCATGGTCAGGGAGTCTCCTCCCTCATTGTGACGTTAGCAGAGTCATGAGAACCAGCCGACGCCATTGGCTGGAAGGGGGGGGGGTACTTTGACGGGGAAAAGCCGCTCTGTTCTTGAGTTGTGTCCGACTATAGTAGAAAGGTCAACGGTCATCCTTTTGTTCTCACCTCCATCATGGTGTTTATGCTGGTGCCATCCACGAAGCTGACACGAGAGAAGTCGAATATGATGTACGAAGGGCGACCAACTCCGGCGATTGGCTCGCCAGTCATGTACACCGGTTCGGTAGGTCTCGTTTCGAACGCCGGCACGGCAGCGTTGGCCGAGAAACTGCAGGACGGCTCGCGAATCCTGATCACATTTCGAGCCTGTCGGGAAGGATTGAGGAGACCTGAGATATCAAGACAGTCTGGAACAGCTCAAAGCTGTAGGCCTCGGTGCAGGCAGCATGATGTAGCCTGCCATTACAAGCAATGAAATTGCGTACATTTTTGCCTCACACTTGAAAAGCCCCGGATGCATATTTCAGCAGTGTGCAGTGAAGAGTAGCTTACCTTTGCACTGCTGGCAACTGGTGGTTTCCTCGGCGTCTTCCACGTGGGTTTATCCTGTGTGCTGCTCAGCAAAAAGAAGGAAAAAGAAAAGAAAAACACTAAATTTATGGATTATTTCACTTCGAAATAAGGATCTCCCTTCAGTTCATCGGTCATTTTCAGTCTGGTTTTTATTGAGGCCGCCAACCGTTTGGGGGCTCGTACAGTTCTTTCTTACCGACACAAAAAGGATAGTTGTAGGCACATTTTACAACATCAGCTCTCGAAGGCCTCCTGTGCGCAGATCGCTTCGTTCGCACAAAATGAAACCGGCATCATACGACCACCGTGTTGTTGGTATCGGTCATGCCCAATTATGGGTCCCTTGAACTAGTGTCATAGACCACAAACTGCTTGGTCGCATTAATGGGCCGTATGACTCGTTGTCATGTGACCTAGAAAGGAAAATGTCGACAGCTGTGTAGCGTCCCACAGCCTGGGCATCCTCATGAGTCTGAAGCATGTGACCTATGTCACGCGACTGCGCACGTCACGTCTGCGAAAGCGCCCAATCGTGGGACCATGTGTCCGTCACTTATCAGGCCCCGCCTGGCCAACAATGTGTAGGCAACAATGTGTAGGCAACATGTGAGCGACGCAGTTCTCGCTTTCTACGTGCTATGACGCCGACTATCTTTGCCACGTAGAAAGCCCCTCGCACAGCTGTCGTTGCACAAGAGTTAAAAAAGAATAGTTGGAGTAAATCTCAGCACGCTATTCGAGAAGGGCGCACAGGAAGCTACAAAAAGACCTCCGAGCATTGGCTCTTGAACATATGTGACTCTACTGACGTCGACCAGCAGCAAATTTAACTTCTAAGGGCTGCATGGGGGGGTGGACAACAGTTACATTTAGATTTCTTCTCAAGCTTCCGAATGTTCAAGTGCATTTATAGTTTAGATGTTTCAGGACTAAAAACAAGTGTTTAACTGATTTTTTTTTTCAAGTTGTGAGGATAAGCAACTGCATGAATGCCAATCACGTCTTCTGTCCTACATGCATTTCTTTGTGCGCTAGCACGCATAGTGGCCATTCCTCGCATTTAGCCGTTGTGTGTTTGTCTGTATGTTTGTCCGAAGCCCGTTCTATGGCACGCTGCTCACCAGCCGATCGGCTGCTGGGCAGCCTGCCCAGGTTGGCCCACTTGGGTAGGGCAACCTGGGCAGTGCAGCCTACTCATCTGCCCACCGTGTCAGTCGGCAGCTCAATTAATTGTGAGAGGCTGCTCATGAACAGCAAACTGGATGTCAGCCGAACCAAAGCAACCCAAGTCCCACCCATGGCAGCACCTGCCGGTGAAGGGCAGTGGCGCATCATTTGACCGCTGCGCAAGTACTGGTAGGAAGACTCTCATGTGTCTATGAACGGAGAGAATGACTAATTACGCATAAAGAAACATTAACACATTATCGCTATCCGAGCAACTGCCATCGATGAACACCGGATCTGAACACCAGAACCGAAGGGAAAACGGAACCGCTAGCGCACCTAATTAATTCATAGTTCACCTAACTACGCAAATCCACCAACTTTCTTTTTGTCGTTCATTGTTAGCCTAGACGGATTTCACCTGCACAAGAAGCTCGGCCCCTGCCAAAAATACATTGCACTGTTTCAGGATATGTACATTTCTTTAAGCTTAACTGCCATGCTGAATCCCAACTCATGGCCGTTACAAAACGTTAAGCCTCCACACGATAATGAAACATATCTTACTTGACGTTGAAATTCAGCTTCCTCAACACTTCTGAGCGGAAGTAATCGGCATTTGCGAAGTGTATTGGTCCTCCGAAGTGGAAAACTTTCACGCCAGGAACTTCAGCCGCCTGTAAAAAACAAGCAAAAACCGGGCAGGCGACAACGAAAGTTGGTTTTCAAACCGCGCGGCGCGATGAACGAATCTAGTTCCGAGGAAGACGCGGGACAACGCCTTAAATAATGAAGACCACTCACAACGCCGTAGTCTTTCACAGGAACGTAGAAGTCTGTGTTTGGGATGCTGCCCAACAGGCAAGCCTTTGGTCTGAAATAACACACACAAAAAAACAGTGCTCACAATGCGAACCTTAATTCGTCGATGTACATTCGTTATGTTTTATCATGCGTTTACGAGGTTCCTTAGCAGAATGTAAGATCCATATTGAAAGCGTACGCAAGCTATCGGCGCCTACAGAGCGGAAAAAAAGAATAAATTACAGACGCTCAATCCTATTGATACGAAGAGCTTGCGACCGCATTAGTGTTCCCCTGGACGAAGCAGGTGGTGGCGCTGACGGGCTCAGATCGTGCAAGTACATTGACGGTGTGATTCAGTCTGCCAATCACCGTGTGACACGCCGTGCCTCCTCTCCACTTCCCCGATCCAATTGAGCAATCACAGTGGTGTGACACGGCGTCTCTCTCTCCACTGTTCCCCACCATTTCTTTCTCCTTCTTCTCCCTTTAAATGAAGAGTGATTTCCGCTCTCCACTTTGAAATCTGTCAACCGAGGCCTGCATGATCCTCGAACAAGGAGATCGAGGATCATGCAGCTAAACTTACTCAACAAAACTGGGATGACATATGCAACCAAATGGATCGCAATATGGGAGAGTCTAGGACTTGGCACTTGCTCCGTCATCTACTTGACCCTACAGGTAGCAGAACCACCCAGAGGCAGAACCTGCAGAAGCTTGTGCATGAGTATGCAGGCCCACCAGAGGACCTTTTCCTTGAACTTAAAGATAGATATATTGGCAATGCTCCTATCCAAGTCTTCCCAGATTATGCTGGTCCGGAAAACACGCAGCTCGACTCCCCCATTACTGTGGATGAGGTTAGGGCAGAGATTGCCAGGCTAAACTGCAAATCCGCCACTGGCCCAGATGCAGTATCGAACAAGATCCTCCGCAACCTGGATGAAGTGTCGCTACAATTACTAACTGAGTATATGCAGAAATGCTGGTCGGAGGGCTCCATCCCACAAATATGGAAAACGGCAGAGATCATTCTCATCCCAACGCCATGGAAGGCACTCAGCCTTGAGAACCTCAGGCCGATTTCGCTCACGTCTTGTGTAGGTAAGCTCATGGAGCACGTAGTTCATACCCGCCTCAACCGGTTTATGGAGGAGACCGAGCTGTACCCTCCAACCATGATTGGATTTCGACCAAAACTTTCTACGCAGGATGTAATGCTTCAGCTCAAACATCAGATTATTGAGGCAAAAACGCGGGACACCAGAATAATTCTTGGACTTGACCTGGAAAAGGCCTTTGACAATGTCAGACATGATGCGATCTTGGAGAACCTGCATGAACTCGGGGTGGGAGCCCGCACCTTCAACTATATCCGCGACTTTCTCTCAGGTAGAAAGGCGCATTTTCAAGTAGGAGGTCACCACTCGCATGACTTCCCCCTCGGCAACAAGGGCACCCCGCAGGGATCGGTCCTAACACCATTTCTCTTCAACGTTGCAATGTTGAAACTTCCACACCAATTAGCGCAGGTTCCGCAACTCCACCACAGCCTCTATGCTGACGATATCACCTTGTGGACCGCCGAGGGCAATGATGCCGAAATCGAGGAGAGACTACAGCATGCAATAGATATCGTGGGAAACTATGTAGACCCTAGGGGGCTGCGGTGCTCTCCAGCCAAATCTGAATTTCTCATATTCCGCAACATCAGATCCCTTGCGCAAACCCCACCGGCCATCGAACTCAGTATTCGCGGAGTCCCCATTCCTCGAGTGCCCAAAATTAAAATCTTGGGCCTAATTCTACAAGAACACGGCTTCAATGGTGACGTAATTCGGAAGCTTCAGGGAACCTCGCAGCAAATTATGCGACTCATTCGCCGCATTAGTAACCGCCACTCGGGCTTGAAGGAAAGCAATACTCTCCGTTTAGTACAAGCCTTTGTGATAAGCCGCATAGCTTACGTATGCCCTTACCTACATCTCAAGTCAGCTGAAAAAGAAAAAGTGGAGGCCATAATCAGAAAATGCGTCAAACAGGCAGTTGGGCTACCCATGCACACAGCGACTGAGAAAGTGTTAGGTCTCGGTCTTCATAACACCCTAAGCGAGATTATTGAAGCGGTAACCGTCTCGCAGTACGAACGACTATCGGCCACACCAACTGGCAGACACATTCTGTCCACACTAGGCATAACATACGAACGACAAGGCGGACCCACAACTGACCTTCCCAAACATATACGCCAGCTTCTGGTCATTCCTCCACTACCTCGGAACATGCACCCAGATTTCCACGCTGAACGTCGTACAGAGAGAGCCAAATCATTAGGCAAACGCTTTATTAATGATACCTCTGTGGTATATGTAGATGCGGCAGATTCTTCGGCTGACAAGATGGTAGCTGTGGTCACCACGGAACGTGGTACACTCATAACTGAGGGCACTATACGCACTCAGCACACACATGTTGGAGAAGAAACAGCCATCTCTCTAGCCATTGTGGGATCCTCGGCAGAAACCATTGTCAGCGACTCAAAATTGGCTATACGTAACTACACGTTTGGAAGAATCTCCCCACAAGCAGCACGGATTCTGCTAAAGTATCAGCCCACGCGGCGCATTCGCCTAATCTGGACGCCTGCTCATGCTTCCCTTGCTGGTAATAAGGCGGCTCATAACCTAGCTCGAGAACTGTCCCGCCGAGCTGGGTCGTGCAGCCCACCCGCCCTATACTCTGGCAAGGACAGGTTGTTTTCTTACAGAGAAATCCTGCAGCACTACAGGCTTGCAAGACTCAGATTCCCCCCAGCAGATAAAACGCTCTCCAAGCAACAGGCCAAAGCCTGGCGTAAACTTCAAACTAACACCTATCCAAATCCCCAATTGTGTAGCTTCTATTCGGAAGGACACTACTCAAACAAATGCAAAAATTGTGATGCGAAAGCCGATCTAAATCATATGATCTGGAACTGCCCGCAGTCCCTACCCGCGAGTCACTTCATTACCGACTCTGCTCATTGGGAGGCTCTATTGCTCAGCCCCGACCCGGGGATACAGATCAAGCTCCTCCAGCTGGCTGAAGACGCCGCCGCTGCCCAAGGGATAGCGGCCGCCGTTTAAGCGGGGGGCGACTTCGTGTCGCTCCTCTATATCCGCTGGAAATAAAGTTTCGCAACCAACCAACCAACCGAGGCCTCAGACGTACGAACGGACAGATTTTTCCGACAAGTGGGTTCTAATGCTAACGCATTAATTACGTATTCAGAAATGCTGTAAACTGTCCCTGTCGGAATATACGACAAAGCCGGTCCCAAAACAAAACAATTTTTTTCGTCCTGTCGTTAAAACAGGCTTTTATGCCTCTTGTCGCGACAGAACTGGCCCTGTCGTTGCGACAGAAGACTGCTCAATACTACAGAATATCCTGTTGTTACTACAAGAATTTTTGTTGTCAGCAAACGTCACATTCGATAGCATCATACCAGCATGTCATTGCTGTAACGTGGTGCTTCAGTACGAGTGGCATTCAAACGAAAAGGGCTCGATGAGTGATTGCATGCATAGACGGCAGTCTCGCACCTTTTGATCTGGTAGATGAGAGTGAGTAATGAGAAGATGATTCCGATGACGAGCCCGAACTGTACATCCACCAGCACGGTGGCTAGAAATGACACCATCCATATGTTCTGCAAGAAAGCAAAGTGCACTGTCATCCGATGAGTGGCAGATATGAAACTGATGATCTCTTTTTGAGAACATATTCATTTGTCAGTACGCAAAGCTAAATGCGCTCAAAATCTGGGATAACGGCTAACGTTCGGATCTTCAATGCACGCGTGGCCACTGAAACGACGTCGCTACGTATATGCTCAAATCCGTCGAGCACCGCTAAACATGTGGAGTTCGTGGCTTCGGTGCCTTCTGTAAGTTTTGGGGAAAAAGCACTACTTCACGGGGTCAAACCGGCTCAACGGTTTGTGTGATGCTTGACCTTGGGGGCAACCTTGGGCAAACCATCAGTAAACATTTCCGCGACAGGTTTTCGGACCCGCGAGAGCGCGAACAGATCAGCTTCGCCGGCCACTGCACGAGAGCATTAAGCTATTGCCGCAGGCGATCACGCCTCGTGTTGAACTGCAACACACTCTCGCTTTGTGCATTGCACTTTGTCTCCTTCATCAACTAACGCTGCTATAAAACTAATATTCCATCTCTGAGCTATGTAGCGGCAATGACAGGGGATGTGCGCTGTAGGCGTTGCCGTGGACAACGGTGCGGCAGAAACACGGCACTGGTGCGATACGCGTTGGCGTTGATAACACTGCTACAGAAACGCGGCAGTGGAAAATTATTCCGGAGCCCTCCACTACGGCACCTCTCCTTCCTTTCTTCTTTGACTCCCTCCTTTATCCCTTCCCTTACGGCGCGGTTCAGGTGTCCAACATGTGAGACAGATACTGCGCCATTTCCTTTCCCCAAAAACCAATTATTATTATTATTATTAGCATAGGCCGCCGGCCTAGATTAAATTGGCATTGACAATGAAAAAGTTGAAGACGCGCATGACTGGCTCCCTGGGACAGTGGACACATAATAATAATAATAATAATAATAATAATAATAATAATAATAATAATAATAATAATAATTGGTTTTGGGGGAAGGAAATGGCGCAATATCTGTCTCATATATCGTTGGACACCTGAACCGCGCCGCAGGGGAAGGGATAAAGGAGAGAGTGAAAGAAGAAAGGAAAGAGGTGCCGTGGTGGAGGGCTCCGGTATAATTTCGACCACCTGGGGATCTTTAACGTGCACTGACATCGCACAGCACACGGGCGCCTTAGCGTTTTGCCTCCATAAAAACGCAGCCGCCGCGGTCGGGTTCGAACCCGGGAACTCCGGATCAGAAGCCGAGCGCCCTAACCACTGAGCCACCGCGGCGAGTGAGTGGACACCTAAATCGCGCTTTCAGGTTCGTGGCGGTGGTGTCCACCTACAAAAAATTGCTTTCGCACAATATTTCGTGCTTAGCAATGTAAACCGCCAGCCAACTTTTTTTTAGTTATTTCTGCGAAAATAGGGTCAACAACCTAGCACTTCAATTTCAATTTTGCGCTCAGATAAAGCTCTCCTACAGCGTCACTGAAGATTATTCAGTGCCGTATCTGGCATAATAACAGCGCGGATGACATTTCTTTTCAACCTTTGATGTTTTTATCGGTATATGCACGGTGTAATTGACTATAAAACTAGTTAAACACTATTAGAGCCGTAAGGTCAACCTACGCCGTCAATCTTCGAAATATTCCAGAAGCGCTGGAAGTCCTTGACTTGCAGAAACACTTTCTTGAGTGAAACGAATATGATCGTGCAAAGAATGGCCTGTAAAGAAAGAAGAGAAAACAGCATTACTCGTACAAGTATAAGTTGTGAAGCAGTCGTTCTCTTAATTCGCTCTTATAGATTTGCCTGCATTTACAAGTCGCCTAATTAAAACAAAAAATTTGATATATAATTTTTGAAAAGATTGCGAAACAGCAAACATTAGGCCGTCCAAATCATACTCCACAATTCTGGACAAAAACATCTTTGAACAGGAAAGAGTTGATGAACGCAATTTTTTTAAGTATTGTAAGATCTCAACATAACACGCTATATATCCCCAGATCTCCTGTTGACATGCTTGCATTTTTTTTTGTGCTATTCACGCTTTTGCTATAATGAAAAGCGTTCCCCATTGGTTTTCTATGGCAATCATAACTGCTCGATGCGAGCTATAGAAAACTTTAAAAGAAACATTTCGCTACATATCGGAATAATGGAACATTACTTCATATTTCCATCATAGTATATTACATTTTTCCAATATTCAAAATTTTTGTCCAAGAATGTTGGACGTGATTGTTCTGGGTTAATGTTTTACCTAAATACATTTGTTAAGGCTAACGTATCGTTTTAAAGTTTATTTGAATAATGATTTGTAAGTGCTAGGATCCTTTGCTATGATTTTGTGCGAACTATAAACCAGGATTTGCTAAATTTTTGTCAAGCCAAAGGTGTCTTACCACGGGAAGCTTTTCGAAGTAGGAACTGAGGCATGTGATGACGATGAATATTATGACAGAGTTGACGAAGCTGACGACCTGGCAGAAAATATAACTATTAGATAAGATGACACGCCAACATAATATACTTGGTCCATATTTATACTGTTCTCGATTAAGCGTGCTGTCTTAGGCGATTTTAAAGGTAATGAATTAGGTTAAAAAAGCAAGCACAATTATAATGACTTAGCAAAGCTGTTTTTTTATTGATAAAACGAAATCAGATTGATATAGCTCACCGTTTAGTTCCTTTGTCCTACACAGTTCCATTTTTGTTTAGTTTTGGTAAGGAAATCACTGTCCCATTAGAAAAAAATGCACGTTGGTTTGGTTCGGTTGATAGGCGATCTCTTCAGATCATTTTCACTTCGTTCGAAGGTGTGCAGGGACAAACGCTTGTTTTCAGTTCATAGAATTTGAGAAGTAAAGCGTTTACAAAATTAAGTCTGAGAAATCAGCAAGCATCATCATCAGTGAGTCTGGTCGCTGCCATCAGCCATTTTTTGACACTCGTAGAAACAGCGCTGGTTAAAGCGGCGTTGGTGACACCTACGCTCTCTATAGCTGTGGTGCGTGGGTGGAAGTGATGGCAAATAAGAATTTAACTGTGCTCGAGGTAGTTCACTATCTGCATTATTACACCTTGAAAAACAAGCAAAAAATACAATGAAAGCTGTCTTCGAAACTCTGGACGTGAGCTGTCCTTTCTTTACACTTCAAAAAAGAATGACAAAAAAATGTTAGATCCACTTTAGGTCCGGTAATGAACTCACATTCAAAAGCCCGCATCAAAATTTTGTTAGAGCCGCTAAAATTTGAAAAATCGGTACTTCGCTGATTAGCGTTTGGTCCGTTTCCTTCAGCTATGCCTAGTTGTGTTAAAGACGAAATCGAAGACCTTGAACCAACTGGAAGGTCATGGCCAGAAAGTGTAAACAATTTTTTACCCAACAAATGCCTTCCTGTTTTCCACGCAACACTTGCCATGAAATGAAAGACGAGGAATTGTTGGACGCTAGCTTGAGGTGGCACATTCACGGCCCCTTTTTGTTCACACAGCTTGCGCACAATGACGCAAAACAATTGGCCCTAAAAGCGCTGGCTGCTGAGAACATGTTGACCCCGAAATTTGTATGCAGGCTTCGTGTGGTAAGGCGTACACGACGCGCAAAAGGTATGTAGCGATTTCGAGACAGTGGGCAATACGGGGTTAAGGCGTGTGGGCCCTTATTCTTTTTCTATTGTGATAGCATTATCTAGCCCCTTGGGGCCAGAATGCCTCGTTGTTCATAAAATTCGCCTATTGGATGAAGGGAAATGATGTTACCAGACCGGACCATTTCATTGGCTAGAGGAGAGTGACGCCACGAGAAAAGAGCATTCCCACTGGCTGTATGCAAGTGAGAGCATTCGCGGTGAAGGCATCAACAGGTACTAATGCTATCGCATTGCCATTACAACAGAATTAGGTGTCCCAACGAACTTTTTTTTTCTATTCATGCTGCCACTTTTGCATGCAGCGTTCAAAACCTGCTTCAGAACCCTTATAAACCTTAGTGTGCAAAAATGTCTTAAAAGAAATACCGCTGAACTTACCTGCGTCTTGCCTCCGGCGCCTTCTTGTATGGAACTACGCGGCACCGACGCCCCGACTGGGAAACAGGCGAAGAAAGCGCCGAACATGTTGCAGGCGCCCAGTGCGAGAAATTCCTGTGAGGATCGACAGCAGTTCTATATGTGTTTCCCATCCGTGGTATTAGTTGTAATCAAGGCCTTAAAGCACTGCAGGTTAATAATAATAATAATTGGTTTTTGGGGGAAAGGAAATGGCGCAGTATCTGTCTCATATATCGTTGGACACCTGAACCGCGCCGTAAGGGAAGGGATAAAGGAGGGAGTGAAAGAAGAAAGGAAGAAGAGGTGCCGTAGTGGAGGGCTCCGGAATAATTTCGACCACCTGGGGATCTTTAACGTGCACTGACATCGCACAGCACACGGGCGCGCGCCTTAGCGTTTTTCCTCCATAAAAACGCAGCCGCCGCGGTCGGGTTCGAACCCGGGAACTCCGGATCAGTAGTCGAGCGCCCTAACCACTGAGCCCCCACTGCAGGTTCCCGTCTTCGTTTCTGTGCCGGGTTGCTTCGACCAATTTGCGTGTCAGTGTCTGTGTGTACATGTCTGGAGAGAGGCACGAACAACGCATCGCTAGCCTTAAATTCTTGCCACAATGGGGTACAATTCAAGAAAGCAGCGGCAGACGCCCCTCAGAGCCGGCCCTCCAGCCAATACGGTCAATGAATTATCATAACACCGCGGTTAACCCGATTAAGCTGGGGTTTATTCGCATTCATCTGCCACCGCCTATGATGCCACACTAGCAATCCCAAGGGGATAAGAAAACTGCGGGATCTCAAGGGGATAAGGTCCAAGGGGATAAGTAAACAATGCGGGATCTCAAATTGCTGCGGAGAATAACAAGATATTGTCAATGCCTATTCCTGGGCTATCTTTTCATCCAATTAGCATTTTCATATCGTCATCATCATCAGCCTGACTACACCCACTGCAGGGCAAAAGCCTCTCCCCTATCTCTCCAATTAACCCTGTCCGTTGCCAGCTGCGGCCACCATATGCCCGCAAACTCCTAAATCTCATCCGCCCGCCTAACCTTCTGCCGCCCCCTGCTACGCTTGCCTTCTCTTGGAATCCACTCCGTTACCCTTAAGGATCATCTGTGGTTATCTTGTCTTAGCATTACATGCCCTGCCTAAGGCCATTTATTCCTATTGATTTCGACTAGGATATCCTTAACCCGCCTGTGTTCCTTCACCCGTTCTTCCCGCGTATGTGTCGATGTATTGAAGTCATTGCAGGTGTCGTTACGTCTCTGTGCGTCTGTAAAATGTTTGCTGAGATGTATCGCTCCTATTTATGTCTCTCTGTACGGGCATTCCTGTGCCTTCGTCTACGCCTGCGTGTTGGCCTATCGTATCGCACGCTTGTAGTGGCGTGCGCGTCCGCTATCACTCTGAACACGAATACGCCCATACGGGTGTAAAAAGGGTGTAATCTGTCCTCTAGCGCACTCCCTTCTATAAAAGGGAGTGCGATAGGGGACACATTACATCCTTTTGACTCCTTTCGCTTAGAGTATAGGAAAGGTGCCCTAGAGGACAGGTTACACCCCTTACACGGACGCAGAAAGGGTGTGATCTGTCCTCTAGCGAACTCCTTTCCATAAAAAGGAGTGCCCTAGAGGACAGAACACCCTTTTGACTCCTTTCCATTTAGAGTCTATAGGTAAGGTGCAATCTGTAATACGCCTATACGGGTGTAAAAAGGGTGTAACCTGCCCTCTAGCGCAAAAGAGTGCCCTAAAGAACAGATTACACCCTTTTTACTCCTTTCTGGTTAGAGTTTATTGGTACCTGGTTGGGGTCGATGGCGTACTTGTGCTTCCTGGCGAAGATGCGTCCCAGCGAGATGGTGATGGCGTAGCTGACTATGGACACGGCCAGCGCAGGAGCCGCCAAGTGCGAGATCAGCTGCCCCGAGAACACCGGCGCGTGTGGTCGGGGCATCCTGGGCACGCGCGAAATGGGTGTACTTTTTGCAAGGACTCCCTTTGAGCTCGTTAACTCTCTTGAATAGTATATGGACGGTTCACTTGTGCTTACTATAACAGAAATCCCTGAGGGACTATACTGAATGTCCTTGATACTGTACTGTCTATAATTCTCACTATAGCAGACAACACTGACTCATAATTACGGCCATTAAGACTGTAAACCGTCTACGATGCTGACTGCATTATACTATGCTGATTGAATTACTTAGTCGTAGTTAGTCTGTAAGAATTCTATTCTTGCAGTCTATACACATGAGCTAAATGACGCTTGTTTGACTGGAAACTTGTTTAAGACTTTGCAGTAAGCTTTGGGATTTGAATATTTGTGTCCTGCAGGTACAACACGAGCAGTCAGTGCATTTCATGACTAATTTCGTTTAATTTTTGAATTATTTGTGATTTGTACTGTATTTTTTGGCATGAAACAACCAGCTCAAAAATGTCTATGCTTTTCAAGCAAGTGAGGGCACCAATTAAAAGACGGTCACAAAAAGTAAGTTAAATTGTAAATTGTGAGTTTTAACATCATGAAGCGATACACGGCCCATGAGGGAGGCTGTGGTGGAGAGCTACGGATAAATTTCGACTACCTGGAGTTTTTAACGTGCGCTGACATCGCACAGAAGCATTGGCTTGTTTCCTAAACGCAAAAAAAAACGTTCTAGTCGTGAATGTGCGGAGCCTTCTGAATTAAATAATTCTCGATTTTCATTGCCACGTTCATACTATGCAAAACAGACTATTGTGAGCATTTGCAACCTAAACGTAAACCACTCGTTCTTTACAAAGGGTCCGTTTGACGGCTTCTATGTGGTGGACAGTTCACTATAAAGGCAGGCATTTGTGTTCATTATTACAGGCAGAATAAATTGCCGAGAGTGTGTCAAGATCACAGTTATCGGTGGTCCTCTGCAACTCAGGAGAGGTCTGTTTGAGAGAAGAGTGTGTAGTAGTAGTAGTAGTAGTAAGTAGTAGTAGTAGTAGTAGTAGTAGTAGTAGTAGTAGTAGTAGTAGTAGTAGTAGTAGTAGTAGTAGTAGTGGTGGTGGTTTATAAAATAATAATAAAGAGCAAGGATAAGATTTTTGCTAGCCCCAGCATCTGCCGTCGATGCTGAAGCACCTGAGGTGGGGCAGCGGAAATAAAGGACAGCAGGCAGACTGGAGAAATGAAATGAAAGAGGTGAAGGGACAGTAAGAGAGGATAGGGGGAGAGGTAATATACACAAACTATTTACACAGTAAGAAATGTATACAGTTTGCGCTCGTGATTAGCTCCGTTCCTAAGTATAAACATGGAGCGGCAGAATATTGCTGCGCTTGCATTTTGTTTACCGTTAAGATAGCTGACGCGCTTTGGCCGCAATAACCAGTTCAAGAACCACAGGTGCGACGACGTACTGTAAGGTGCTAGTGCACGTGAAACCACGCCAAGAGGTCAAAATTTATCTCAAGCCTTTGCACCTTCCGGATGTTAAACGTAATATACCATACCACAAGAGCATATTTTACGCAGTGAAATGCACTAAGAAGCCACAAATTCACGAACTTCGTCACACCAACGGGCTTTCGTATCTCTGGCACGAAGATTTACTTACTCAGGAGCGATGTGATCAATGACGCTCATGTTGTAGCCTTCCAAGTTTAGATGATGCGACAGCAGGGTCCCGAAAATTACCTGCAATGTTTATGTGCCGTTATATATTTCGCATTCACATGCGGCTGACTAACCAGATTTCGATACCGACCAAACGTGCAACAGTCCTCAGCATTGCTCCATAACCGACTTCATTCAAGCATCTTAATCTTCCCGTCATCATTCAGAACACGCAAAAGAGCACTGGGCTTGCGCAGCACTGTTTTAAAAAGTATAGTGATAATTAGAAAAAAAAAATGTCTAGCTTGGTGAAAGAAAAATTCATTTTTTTTTGTCCTATGACATTCTTAATCTAACTTTAAGCTGGAGCAATTCAAGTAGTAGTTTTCACAAGAATGAAGTCAACGCGGCGGTAGGTTTGAAGTGTTTAGAAAATTGAAATTGGTATTGGGGGGAAAGGAAATGGCGCAGTAATTAGCTCACATATCTCGGCCGACACCTGAACCGCACCGTTAGGCAAGGAATAAAGGAGGGACTAAAGGAAGAAAGAGGTTCCGTAGTGGAGGGCTCCTGAATAATTTCGACCCCCTGGGTTTCATTAACGTGCACTGACATCGCACAGCACACGGGCGCCTTTGCGTTTCGATGGAGGCAAAACGCGGCCGCTGAGGTCGGGTTAATAATAATAATAGTTGTTTTTTGGCGAAAGGAAATGGCGCAGTATGTCTCATATATCGTTGGACACCTGAACCGCGTCGTAAGGGAAGGGATAAAGGAGGGGGTGAAAGAAGAAAGGAAGAAGGAGGTGCCGTAGTGGAGGGCTCCTGAATAATTTCGACCCCCTGGGTTTCATTAACGTGCACTGACATCGCACAGCACACGGGCGCCTTTGCGTTTCGATGGAGGCAAAACGCGGCCGCTGAGGTCGGGTTAATAATAATAATAGTTGTTTTTTGGTGAAAGGAAATGGCGCAGTATGTCTCATATATCGTTGGACACCTGAACCGCGTCGTAAGGGAAGGGATAAAGGAGGGAGTGAAAGAAGAAAGGAAGAAGGAGGTGCCGCAGTGGAGGGCTCCGGAATAATTTCGACCACCTAGGGATCTTTAACGTGCACTGACAGCGCACAGCACACGGGTGCCTTAGCGTTTTGCCTCCATAAAAACTCAGCCGCTGTGGTCGGGTTCGAACCCGGGAACTCCGGATCAGTAGCCGAGCGCCGTAACCACTGAGTCACCGCGGCGGGTCTGCGGTCGGGTTCGAACCCTGGTTTTTGAGGGAAGGAAAGGCGTAGTAACTGTCCCACTCTCAGCGTACACCTCAGCTGCACCATGAGGGAAAATTGAAAATTGGTTTTCGAGGAAAGCAAATTGTCCAGTAACTGTCTCACATATCTCGGTGGACACCCGAACCGCGCCGTAAGGGAAGGGATAAAGGAGGGAGTGGAATAATAATAATAATAATTGGTTTTTGGGGAAAGGAAATGGCGCAGTATCTGTCTCATATATCGTTGGACACCTGAACCGCGCCGTAAGGGAAGGGATAAAGGAGGGAGTGAAAGAAGAAAGGAAGAAAGACGTACCGTAGTGGAGGGCTCCGGAATAATTTCGACCACCTGGGGATCTTTAACGTGCACTGACATCGCACAGCACACGAACGCCTTAGCGTTTTTCCTCCATAAAAACGCAGCCGCCGCAGTCGGGTTCGAACCCGGGAACTCCGGATCAGTAGCCGAGCGCGCTAACCACTGAGCCACCGCGGCGGGTATGTGGAAGAAAGGAAGAAAGATGTTCCGTAGTGGAGGACTCCGGAATAATTTCGACCACCTGGGATCTTTAACGACCCACCGCGGTGGCTCAGTGGTTAACGCGCTCGGCTACTGATCCGGAGTTCCCGGTCTCGAACCCGAACGCGGCGGCTGCGTTTTTAAGGAGGCAAAACGCTAAGGCGCCCTTGTGCTATGCGATGCCAGTGCACGTTAAAGATCCCCAGGTGGTCGAAATTATTCCGGAATGCACCACTACGGGCACCACTTTCTTCCTTTCTTCTTTCACTCCCTCCTTTATCCCTTCCCTTACGGCGTGGTTCAGGTGTTCAACGATATATGAGGCATACTGTGCCATTTTCCTTCCCCAAAAAACAATTATTATTATTATTATTATTATTATTATTATTATTATTATTATTATTATTATTATTATTATTATTATTATTATTATTATTATTATTATTATTATTATTATTATTATCTTTAACGTGCACTGAACACAGCACACGGGCGCCTTCGCGTCTCGCCTCCATCGATACTCGTCTAAACCCGCCCTTGAACCGTGTGTTGACGAAAAAGATGAAGGGCGTGTAAGACGGGAGGGGGTAAGGGGAGCGTCAACTACAGGTTGAGGCTCTGCACAAGTTCTACAAGGTCGAAACTGCGCATTAGGTTGCGCTGAGAACCGTGGTGTCACATGTCATCATACTTCTGCACAATGCAGACGCACAAGCCGCGGGAAGTTGAGGATCACGTGATGCAAACCGATTGCCCAGAGTGAGTTAAGAATATATATCATCCGTATTGAATACTTACCACGACCATTTCGATGGGGAAGGGAATTCCGACCTTCTTGAGTATCAATGGATCAACGAATATCTTGATTAAAAGCATGATGACGAAACTAGTTACGGACAGCGCGAGAGTGGGGAGGTGAGTCTCGGCTATCCGGTGGAAGAACTCGATGTAGCCCTGGAAAGAAAGAAATGTGAGTAGTCGGCAGTGGACAGGCATGGAAAGTCGTTTGGTTGTCTCCACATTTCGTTACTCGCAGTGAAGTGATGCACCCAGAGACACAAGCCCTCACTTAACGGCTTTCTTCACCGTACTCTTGTCTTGCTTTGCATTTTGCACGCCTCTTCCAGACAGAGACCTGCAAACTCTGCCGCCTCTGGATATGTATTTCTTATTTTTAGTTCACTCTGTTACGCGAGCAATCTGTCGGTTATCTGCTAGCCACATTAGACGCTCCGGCTGGGCTCACTTTAAGGCGAAAGCCTGTAATGGCTCATACTCGCGGTGTCCGTCCGTCCGTGACACTCTCCAACTTGCCAAGAAAAATCTTTGTGTACGATGGGATTCGAACCAGCATCCTTCTGTTCTGCATCTGAGCGTGCTAACGACTGCGCTACTTCCTGCCGACACGTATGTAGTTCTCCTTGTCTAGGACGCTGGAGAGAGTTTGCAGAAAGGCATCGAATCAGATGGATGCCTCCCAAATACCCTTCAGTGTCTCCAGCATTTAAGATTCACAAACAGTTGTGTACGTAACAAACATCTTAACCACTCATCAGTGACACAAGCAGCAACACTGCGCTAAAGGCTTTCGCCTCACCGCACCTTAGGTCAACGAAGTGCCCCCTGAATTTTTCTTCTTGATTTTGGTTATTTTTTTTCAACGCTGCTTGATATCTTTTTGTAACCAAGGGTAACCCCCTTATTTCCCCTTGTGTGGCCCGCTGTGCTGCCCTGAATTTCTGTTCAACTCTTTCCTACTGGCGATAAACCATCGGACACATCATGGTAGACCGCGCCTCTTCTGTACAGTCCGAAGTAGAGCCACTAGAGGTTATCCATAGACTCTAAAGTGAAGGTAAGGTTTCCTATAGGAGGTGACTGATGTGGTTTCAACTCAATTAGAAAAGTAACCCTATGGGAGAAGCTGTGTTCGTGTCCTCAGCCTCTGCTAGCTGCATGTTGTCCAATTTTAGAGCGAGAGCTTTACTCCCCGTGGTACATCTTCCGATTTCGATGTGGATTACACACAATGACCTTCAATGCCTCACAAGGTCAAACCGAACTTAACTGTGTGGTGGTATGACCCAAGCTATGGTAATATGACCACGTGATCATATGACTATGACCGTTCGGTACCTGACCATTGACCTTGACATTTGATTTGAGACAGTGGAGACCATGCTTAACAGAGCTTTCGCTCGTATAACTGGATTCAAGCCACGTTGAACCTCAGCAATTTTTTTTTCAGTTGATCTGTTAACGAATTAATTACCACAAAACATTCTGTGCATATGATTATGTAAAATGAAAAATTTTTCCTGCTATGCTTCCTTAGTAAGGGAAATCTTGAAATCAGGTTTTGGACACTGCAGCGAGCTATAGAAAGAGAATGGAATGAAGTAGCTTTAAGAGACCGAGAGAAAAATAAAGCGTGCGTTATAGAACAAATTCAATTCAGTGATATGTAAGCGAAAATCAGAGGGAGTTAATAGACATGCTGAGGACGAGTAATGCGGAGAGCCGATAAGGAATAGTCTGTGACGGCACGGGAAGAAAATAGACTGCAAGAGAATCCAGCCTAGCTGTTACCCTACCAGGGGGCGGAAACGAGTCAGGTAGGAACATCATAATATTTAGTGAGCTGGCGCAGGCCAGTGTTAACTGGATGTCATTGTGGGTGGTACAGCGCGAAAAGCAGACGAAACAACAAAGAAATAAACACCACAGACGAGCGCTGTACCCCCCGCAATGAACTTTTACCAACTCGCCCAGCTATCCATCCTTCTTCAGTTCATTTGGAGGTCCATGGGAAAGGCCTTTGTCTGGCTGCTAATGGTGATGATAATGGCAGCGGTTTCTTTGTTTTCGAACACTGCTGACAACATCACATTGTGACGAGCACCTTGATGAGGTGGAAGGGCCCCGAGTAGACCGTGACGTCGATGCCGAACAGGCCCGGAAGCTGGCTGGAGCCGATGTGCACCGACACGCCCGCCGTGAATCCGCTCACCAGCTGCTCGGAAAGGAAGACGCTCAGGCTGCCCAGCCGCAGAAGGCCGAAGAGTAGCTGCGCATGGACAAGGGCATGGACAACTTCGTGACGCCACAACCTCACGATTTTATGCAAGGCTTGACAGTTCCTCGGGAAAAGACCTGCAGCACAGCTGACAGTCAAGGTCACTCCGGACGGGATTTGATTACGCGAACTAGAGCTGCCGTTGTGACGAGTTAAAGGAATGAGAATCCCTGCTGTTCCACTGCAGTCAGAAAGCAGGGCAGAGACGAACTTCTCCTCGATACAAATTTGTAGACGGCGTGGAAGTAAAGCCTCAATCCGCTCCCCGAGGTTTCCACAAGAGGACCTGTCTTTTAGTCTCGAAAGTGAACAAAGCCTCTTGTCTTCACGCACAAAGCTCACGTGAAAGCAAGTCTTATAGTCCGTTCACCGACGCTTCTACAAGAGGTCCTATCTTCTTTTTAAAAAAGAGGACAAAGCCTCTTGTCTACGGACGAAGCCCAGATGAAGACAAATATTATTGTGAGCACGTTTATCAGCAGCATGAGACTTTCATCCCTCCCATTGCTAAGGTTGGGTGTCCTGCTGCTCATTCCACATGTCATTTTGTAAATCCCCTCTTAATCGTATATTCCCCAATAAGAGAGTAATTCTTTCTGGCCATCTGAGATCTCCCGGCAAGAGTGTTTTAAATAACTTCATTTTGTATTACACGGAGGAAAACCACGGATTTTCGACCTTGTTAAATAGAGGGTGATGGGGGAGCTTGCCATCTATTCCATTGTCCGTTGCCATTTTTCTGTTTACGGTTTGCTGTGCTAAACGTCTTATGGGAGGGTGGCTGAAGCTGCCAACCAAACCATAGCCCGGGGAATATCAGTGGACAATAACAAATTTCTGGGGTCAGAGTAGCATTAAACTCGAAAGGTAATTTTGGAATAGGAGGTTTGTGGTTCATTTCGCCGCCATGTGGAGTACTGCGTTCCTATCTGCCTTAACTTTTATACTTTTCACTCTAATCACAGCCTTATTCTGCATTACTTACATTATTTCTCTAGCACAACCTTCGCTTAAGTTAGCGCGTGAAGCACATTGCTTTCTTGAACACGGCGCCAAAAAATAAGTACTCGAAAATATCATACTTTCCTTGGTGTGAGCTACTCTTGCACTTTACAGTTAATAGATCACATTAAATTCAACGAAATAAATGATATTTTGTGCGCCAAACCGACTATGATGCCCGGCGTGGTGTGGGGCTGCGGATTATTTTTGTTTTCAGAGAAACAATGCGTGAGTTAAGACTACAGAGACAACAGCACACGAGACCATCGTTCCGTCTTGTCCGTGTTCATTTGGCGCCGCATTATTTTCTGCCGCAGTGTGATTAACCAACTCACTTCACAAAGCGCCACCATGGGCTCCAAATTAATTCCAATCACCGATGTTCATGGACATATCAGCACGCGGGTGCTTTTATTCTGTTCAATCGTAATGCTTACTCTCCGTTGTGATTTAGTGGCTATGACGTTACTCGATGTCACTGCATGACATCTCGGACGTGACGGTTTTGTTTATATCAAAACGAAATGCAGAAGACGCATTTTTGCTTTGATATGTTAATGCTCTTAAAAGATCTGGTTGAAATTAATCTTAAAGCCTCCACTGCGGCGTCTTTTTTTCTGTCTAGTTCGCTGACTTCATGATCATTTCCCTAATGGCGTGGTAGTGGTGTCCACAGCACCTAGAGAGCGAAACAGGTACTGCGCATATTCTTTCATCATAAAATCCTCGCACTTATTTCCGTCGAAATGCTGTCGCTGCGCCCAAAACTAAACACGCCAGGGTGCTATAGCGTAACGTCATGCACTACGACCTCCCACGGGCTGCTTCTACGACGCAGCTTCTGCAGCGGTTGACTCTTCCCTTACAAATATGGCCTATAGACTTTTCATAGGCTTCTTATAAACTCTATTGCCTTCCTCCAGATATTTTTTATCTAGTCATAGTTTACACACTATCTATAGACAAAAGTTTGCAAAAGGTGCATTGCTATAAGTACATAGATTGTCCATAGGTTGTTCATAAACTTTATTGAAAAGTCTATCGACAGTCCATGGACAGTCTAAACAAATTTTTGCCAGGACTTCCGGAAGCTTAACCGGCAGCGCATCGGGCTATGCTAAAGCTCTCCATCAATTAAGAGACGCTGCATTTCTCAACTGTTACGCGGTCATGGTTGCATATGATATATATACCGCACCTGGTAAAGGCCCACCAGAAAAGACAGCGTCGTGGCCACCTCAGCGGCTGTGTACTCGTGCTTGTTCTCTTCGACAAGGTTGCCGGTCATGATGGAGACAACAGCGAATGCTCCTGGATTTGGGGTAAATAGAAACATAGTGAGGAGAAGACCCTGGAATCTGTCCAATTTATTCCCCGTGCTTTCGACGCCCGAAAGTCCAGTTTTTTTTTGTTTTTTTTCCGACAGATTTTCAACAAAACTAACCAATCTGTATTTGATGCCATAGTTTTCGACTCTTCTCGTCACTCGTTACGTCACAGAATCGAACACCAGGTCATCTGGAAAACAAAGAGGGCGGCGGCCTCCTTTGCGTTGATTGTTTTTTAGTACTTCAATCTGTTGTTATACACCAATCTAACAAAACTGCTCCTACCCGAAAGTATCTCTGTTATAAAGCTCTGAACGCTGTTATTCCCTAACAATTTTCGAGGCAGGCGCAATGAAGCTGCTACTCTGAAAAACGTCATCACTTGCAGTGCACTGAATCGCACAATGAGCACTTTCCGGTACTTTACATCTACACTGATATGTCCGTGAAAATCACTCATTCGTCGGTGAAATCTGCCCCTACCGCAATCTTTCAAGGTCATCTATCAATCTAGATTCACCTTGTCTTCTAATCTATGATTGTTTTAAGCATTCAGCTATGAGACAAATGTATAACTGGAACTCTCACCTATGGATGCATGTCTTGATGTGCCGAACACAGCGTACATGAGCATGGGAAAAAGTGATGTGTAGAGGCCATAGATAGGTGATACCCCTGCCAGCAGGGAGTAACCGAAACCTGCAAAATAATGAATAATGTGAGGGTAGCCCGAAGCAAACAGCTCCCACCGGAACCATGAGCACATGCCTGGTTTGCCGGTTCTAAAGTTCCAAATTTAAAGCTATCAGGCGTAAACGACGTCTTCACGCGTTCAAGGAGCAGAGCGTGTCAGCCTAAAGATTTCCAGCCAAAAGATACCGGCTTAATGATAAAGTTGCGCGTTCCTTGTTGACAAACGGAGCGCAAAGGGCTAACTTTGTTATGGCTGCTCTATCACAGTGTCATGACGTCATAGAATAGTCTAAGCATGGCAGGACAGGGTGTCAGCGCTTGCACTAACCAGGGCCGCTACGTAGACGTACTGACATAGACGTATACCGATCCATTTTGTAACCTGTAAGATGTGACATGTTGTTACATGTTGCTGATAGGTTATTACATTAAAGGTAAATTTACCTTTAATGCCACATGTTGGTGCGTTAAAAATAAACATATATGTTATGTTGCCCGCGCCCCAAGGCATTAGCGGGTTACCCAATTAAAAAGAAAGGAAAGGGGAATGCATCAGAGATTCTACAGTGCAGAAAAATGATCAGAAAAACCCGCCGCGGTGGCTCAGTGGTTAGGGCGCTCGGCTACTGATCCGGAGTTCCCGGGTTCGAGCCCGACCGCGGCGGCTGCGTTTTTATAGAGGCAAAACGCTAAGGCGCCCGTGTGCTGCGCGATGTGAGTGCACGTTAAAGATCTTCAGGTTGTCGAAATTATTCCGGAGCCCTCCACTACGGCACCTCTTTCTTTTTTCACTCCTTCCTTTATCCCTTCCTTTGCGGCGTGGTTCAGATGTCCGCCGATATATGAGACAGATACTGCGCCATTTCCTTTCCCCAAAAAACAATTATTATTATTATTATTATTATTATTATTATTATTATTATTATTATTATTATTATTATTATTATTATTATTATTATTATTATTATTATTATTATTATTATTATTATTATAGGTCAAGGAAATGAACGATAAACCAGATGGTCTAACGAAGAAAGCTTGGAACTTGACAGGTGACACGGTTCTTCTCGGGACAGCCACCTTCCGGTCCCTGCCTCCTCTCCTCTAGTAAAAGAGAGGGGGATTTTCCTTTCTTCATTTTGCCCCCTGTGCCAACGGTGCCAAGTCGCAGCTGGCTCTTACGTATTTCCGTGTACCTTGCCACCTGCCATGGTGCCACTTGCCACTTCGCAGATAGCAAAGTGTGACACCGGTGGTAAGCGCGTGTACAATGGGCTCTAATTACATTGCATAAAACCTTTAGAGCGAGAAACTCTACTCCTCCCATGCTGAGCCTGAAGGTCAACTGGCTCTTAGATTTGACCTCTAACAGGAGACACGCCGCATGTACAAAATCGCGCTTGGCAGGTGCCTCAATCTGCGTCTTCACCTTGGTCGCCACAGCTGCGCGCTCGGAACTCACATCCACCGCTGCACTGGCTGCTGCTGGGCCGCTCCTCCTCGCCATTTGTGGCACGTGATGTGTCATGTGATACTCTTGCACTTACTTGGCAGTCAAGTCACGTGCGCCGCTCTGGACGCTCGCTCTTGCACTTGCGGCACGTGATGCATCATGAGATTTGCTCTTGCTGAAACACTTTACTGTCGCTGAAGTCTTGAAAGAACACAGATGAACCAAAGCTAAACCGTGTATAACCATGCCTAACAGACCTTTCGATCTGTACATCCTGGCTAGCTCAGTTGACCCATAGCAACTTTTTGTTTACTCTAGGTCTGGAGCCTTTACGGCGGCGCTGCTGTCACGTGCTATAACATCGGACATTAAACTGAGAGAACCGTTAGAGTGGGCTATACGCTGAAATTGGGTTATAACGAGGAAAATCTGGATCCGACATGCGTACAGGTCCACAGACATGAGAATGAAAGCGTTGTTAGTGATGTGCGTTGATTAGGAAGGAAGTCCAGTCTGCTACTTAGAAAGCCATTACAGGAGCCTCAACAGGTATTTTCAATGTCGTCAGCACGTGCCGCCATATATAATATAACTGGTTTTTAGGGAAAGGAAATGGCGCAGTATCTGTCTCATATATCGTTGGACACCTGAACCACGCTGTAAGGGAAGGGATAAAGGAGGGAGTGAAAGAAGAAAGGGAGAGGTGCCGTAGTGGAGGGCTCCGGAATAATTTCGACCACCTGGGGATCTTTAACGTCCACTGACATCGCACAGCACACGGGCGCCTTAGCGTTTTTCCTCCATAAAAACGCAGCCGCCGCGGTCGGGTTCGAACTCGGGAACTCCGGATCAGTAGTCGAGCGCCCTAACCACTGAGCCACCGCGGCGGGTTTGCCGCCACTGCCAAGAGCCAAATATAAGCTCGTTGCCTATTTATTCCATGCTAATCGCGATCGCACTGTCACCAGTGTTTTAAAAGGGGCTAGTTGGTCGTTCAGAACAGACAAAACGGACGATGCAACGCGAGACGCCCAGCGCATATTATCAACTGAGTTTATTTTCGAAGGTGATGATATGTATACACTCCTAATCATGGGGATAAAAGAAAACAGACAAAAAGCAAAAGCCAGCAAAAAAAAAAAACCAGCTAGCATGATTTTTATACGGCTTCAGGCAAAAACGTCGGGGGGATACGTAAGCGACCCGTCTGTGGCTTTGTCCAAAAAAGAAAAACTGCTTTTTTCGCCGCGGTGGCTCAGTGGTGAGGGCGCTCGGCTACTGATCCGGAGTTCCCGGGTTCGAACCCGACCGCGGCGGCTGCGTTTTTATGGAGGAAAAACGCTAAGGCGCCTGTGTGCTGTGCGATGTCAGTGCACGTTAAAGATTCCCGGGTGGTCGAAATTATTCCGGAGCCCTCCACTACGGCATCTCTTTCTTCCTTTCTTCTTTCACTGTCTCCTTTATCCTTTCCCTTACAGCGCGGTTCAGGTGTCCAACGATATATGGGACAGATACTGCGCCATTTTCCTTTCCCCAAAAACCAATTATTATTATTATTATTATTATTATTATTATTATTATTATTATTATTATTATTATTATTATTATTATTATTATTATTATTTGGCAGCTTGAGATCGTTAAGCATGACTTGTGCGAAAAGGTCGAGCCACTTCCGGGCGGTATCATGCTGCTGGGCTTTACTGCTGTTTTTTTTTGTATTTTCTTTTCCTCCATGATTAGATGGGATTATAAACATGAGCCCCCTTCTAAAATAAACTCAGTTGATGGTATGCGCCCGGTGTCTCGCGTTGTATCGTTCGTTTTGTCCGTTCTGAAGGTAAGCGCTCCCGTATAATAATGACCACACTGTAATTGTATGTGTTCGGATTATGTTTCGAATTAAACATACATTCGGAACGAATTATAGGAAGTTCCAATGTTGTGTAGCTCCAAGTGGTATGCAGGCACAAAACAATGAACGGAATAAGTAGCTAGAGAGGCGCGGAAGTGGTCCTTGCGACCTTGTTCCAGCGCACACAAAGATTGACGAACGCGGGGAATAGAAGCATTTCGGGGGGGGGAATGTGCCTCCATTCCTGGAAGGGAGCCCCATCCGCGCCACGTGCCAGCGGAGAGTGGCGTCGTTTTGTTGACGTTGCATACGCAACTACGGATATTTCCTGTCACGTTCATTGTGCCGATTCACCCGTCCTTTGTGTTGTGGCACGCCCCAACTGCCTGCCCTGTTGGCTTCGAGTTTGTGGTGTGTGTATGCGTGCAACAAATCGAAGGACTCTGAGTGGGAGAGAGGGAAAGCGCCTCGTAGCGAACCGTGATAAAGAACACATGATTTTCATGATGTTCACGTGACGCGGCCGGGCACTAATGAGCGCGTGCTTTTCTTTACCAACTGGAGAAGGGGCGCTTTGACGCCTTGTGCGCATTGGACATGCACTAGTGATTAATCGAGTGACCGACCGCGACACTGTTCCTCTTTTTAAGCTGTTCTTTAGACAGAGTCGACTGACTGACTGACTGACTGACTGACTGACTGACTGACTGACTGACTGACTGACTGACTGACTGACTGACTGACTGACTGACTGACTGACTGACTGACTGACTGACTGACTGACTGACTGGCTGGCTGGCTGGCTGGCTGGCTGGCTGGCTGGCTGGCTGGCTGACTGGCTGGCTGACTGACTGACTGACTGACTGACTGACTGACTGACTGACTGACTGACTGACTGACTGACTGACTGACTGACTGACTGACTGACTGACTGACCTATCGATCGACGTGCGCCGAAGCATCGTGAGGGTGGGGATAAATTCAGAAAAAAATGTGCAGGCTGGGTTCTCACTCTATGCAATGAACTAAGGGTCTTTTTCGCCACTCTAAGCCATGCCGACGGTGTACATTTCCTAGCTTACGCCGTATTTGCAGAGAATGCGCGACTCAAATCGCTATTGTTCTGAAGCCGCTTCAAACGGGACTCGGTTGTGGGCCAGTACTCCCCTCGATGTGCTTGAAAAAGCATGTGCGGTGCGCTCCTGACAAATGCATTATCTGCGTGTGCTTACGTAAGCGATTTCTATGAAGAAAAACAAATGAGGCCGGCTACATTCGCTGTTTTCGCTATCTTGAAGTTGCACCAAGAGTATATAGTTCTGTTCTTCTCAAGAGCTCGCAGCAGTTAGCTGCTTGCCCGGGTAGGAGAGCTCTAGTCGTGTCTACAACGTTTCCCTGCTGAACATCCTGTGCCCCTATGCCTGTGCCCTGTGCCTGTGCATGTGTCCCCTTGTGTGAGTGTATTTCGCTTAATCTTTATTCCCGCCTAGCAGCCTGCCAGGTAGGCTATTAGACTACCATCGACAGTTTTAATTGCAGAGCGACTCTTTGTCATTTTTGCATTTCAAAGATTCGAATCGGTCAGAGGAAAATTTCTCATACTTGGATACATCAGAGCGGCGGAGATGCTATGACAACCCGCCGCGTTGGGTGTGTGGTTAGCGATTCCGGTATAAGAGCCCGAAGACGGGGAAGTTCAACACGGTTCAGAAATTGTATGAATTCTTTATTCAAAGTTCTTATGATTCCTCTCAAAGTGTTTCAACGCTTGAAGGAAGCCGCCGTGGTGGCTCAGTGGTTATGGTGTTCGGCTGCTGACCTGAAAGACGCGGGTTCGATCCCGGCCGCGACGGCTGCGTTTCGATGGAGGCGAAATACGAAACGTCTGCGTGCGCTTTGCGATGGCAGTGCATATTAAAGAACCCCAGGTGGTCAAAATTATTTCCGCAGCTCACCACTATGGCGTCATTTTCTCTGTGAAGGAACGACAAGCTGGACGAGTTGATACCGTGCGTCTCCCTCCATCATTCTTCCTCTCTCTCCTGTCAGCACGTGGCAGTGATTGTGACTCAGCTCTGGTGTGACGTCATCACTTTCACACGTGACTTTCATTTTATGCACACAGTCTTGTCACGTGACCCGTAAATTATTTCGCTTAATTACGCTAATTGTGATGGAGAGTTGGTAGGGCAGCCGCAGCTCTTCCGCTCTAATTTATTTTACTTCCTCTTCCATCGTTTACATGTCAGCGTGGTTTAGGTACCCATAGAAAGTGACATTTACTGTTTCTTTCCTTTCCTACAAGTAACTTTTATGTAAGCGATGAAAGGAGCACTGAATAGTGTAGAATCTAACCGAGTGGTACGGAATTTTTTTCAAAAATACAATATGCAGTCGAACCTCGCTATAACGAAATGTTATATAACGAATTAGCGGATATAACGAAGGAATGACGACTCCCCTTGGTACCTCGGTCAACACGGGCTATAACGAAGCTACGGCTACAACGAAGCAATCGCCGGGCCCCTTCAACTTCGTTATAACGAGGTTAAACTCTATATCAGGTTTCCCGTCGCAAATAGCCGCCATGACATTAGCGTTAATTGCGCCAAGACGCGATTAAAGTTTACCCAAGTTAAGTACAGTGTAAGCCACTGCCCTGCTTGCATCCGTCCCCTCGGCTTTCGTCCCCTCGATGTCGGCCGTCAGACGCAACGTAAACAGTCGTTCATGCGCCACGAGCGGTGGGAGGTATTGGGAAGCCAGTCAATCGAATCCGTACGTATTGGGCAGTTTCGACAGGAGCGTCCAAGGTCGGCCACCGCAGCGAAGTTGCAACGCCGCTAATGCGCGGGCCGAGGACGAAATCGACGGAGACAAAGGAACAGGCTCGGCCTGGTCATGCGTACGCCCGGAAAGCTCCGAACACGTGGTGTCGAAAGCTCACGCGACACTGCGGCAGAAATCCCTCCGTTTCCGCACATCTTGGCGCCCAGTAGCTGACGCACCTTTGGGTGTGTACAATGACTCCGAAAAGGTTTCAGGGAGTATTGAATTCCAAGCGAATAAAGAAATATATTGTAATGTATGAATACTACGCACTTCATTTCCTGTCACCCGACTGGTCTTTTAAATCTGTCGCTACTCGCACAAACGATCATTTAACATCATAACTCTAGATTTCCTGCGTTTCGAAATTCGTGTAAGGTTTCTAAAACGAATTCTAGTGCATGACGAAGCATTTTTCCGCCATCACGATTAAGACGCACTTAAACAGTAATGTGGACAATATCTCTGATCTAAAATTCACGCCGGAAAGTGCCCTCTGCACGCATGCAGGCTATGTGGCTTGAGTTACTCGTATCTTGTACTGTAATAGCCATAGCTGCCGCTGTATGCTACAACTGTGGCGGTGCCACAAAGGGCAGCCGTAATGAATAGAAAAGAAGTAATCTCTATCGTCATATCGCCTAAAAATTACTCATAGTACACGTCAAATAATGGTACCTTCGATGCTGCTGGAGACTACCTGCACTTTTCCTTGCAGGGACGGCAGCAGAATAGCTCAAAGTGCGGCTAACCATGCATCTATGACGATCGCTTAAAAGCTCTCCTGAAAATTGTCCTGACAGAATTCAAGTTGCAAACCCTTTAGTGGTTGAAAACCTTGGGCGACTTTGAGAGAAGTTATAACAATTTTGAAGAAAAAAATCAAAAATAGCTTCAAGTAGGTGACTGGATGCTGCGAATAAATGTTAGTGACAAGACACTGAAGGGCGGCAGCGACAGCTTCTTGCGAAAATTTGCTGGTATTGAAGTTGAACTGATTTTTACTCCAAGTGACTAAACAGTATTGATAAAAGTTTCTCCGTCAGTGAAGGCCAGCTTAACAAATTCCACGTGCCAAACTAGTAAATATCGGACGTCGAGAGCATCACGTAAGAAGCGTTGTTTACAGGCTGTACATAAAATGAATGTCCACTGATCGAAGAGTAGATAACACCCGCATTGAGGAGACATTGTCTCCTTGGGGACATGCTCTGGCGTCACGTTTTCTGACCAGGACAAGAGAAGCGCTCGACAGAGCCCGCTGCTTTGAAGGATGACAGTACACCTCAAGCCATCCTGCATGCCACGCGTCCGCACATTAACTCAGGGAACATAGCGGTGCAGCGGATGAGTAAGACTCACTCTGGGGCACGTGGAACACCGCCAACGTGATGCCCGTGAGCAGGTCCGGAAGGAGGTCGTGCCTCGGGTCGTAGTGACGCAACCAGGACACTATGGGGAAGCAACCCAGGAACCGGGGCTTGGCGCCTCGCCGCTTCCATTTGCGCCCAAGGGCGTGGCGAATCCTGGCCACCAGCGGTCCTTTGGTCGTGGGTCTCTGCTGGGCGAACTCGGTGTCGAAGTAGTCCTGGGTGAACCCATGCCTCGCCCGGACCGCCGGGTAGCCCGCCGGGCTACGAGCGGTCATGGCGAGGGGACGACCCTGACGAAGACGCGGGCTCTTCCGAGACGTCCTCCTCCTTGGGTGGCGCTAGGGTTCCCGGTGCAGCGACGCGTGCGGGGACGCGTGGCGCACGTCATCGTCGCTTCGGTCGCTGCCGCGCTTGAGAGAGAAAGGCGTGGTGGCGGCAGACCATTTAATAGTCTTCTGGCGACGTTCCGAACGGGGAGGGGGGGGGGGGGGGGGGGGGCATTTGTTGCGGCATTCACAGTCGCCCTCTCTTTGTTTCTCGTCTCTCTTTTAGCCAATGGTGCGCTGTCGTCGACTTTTGAACGACGTGGCCATTCTCTCTGCCAAACCCATTCTGTCTCGGTCTAGGTTACTGATGAACAGCTTTGAGGTAAACCTGGTAATGCACTTTGTTTAAAGCTAATTGGTTCAAAGTCGAAAAAGTGTCTGGCGCTTCGAATACACAAACAAAGAAAGCGTAAAGAAGACAGAAAGGCAGGAGGTGTGCAAAGGTATATATTGTTCGGATTCAGGTAGCGTGACTGGGCCGGAGAAGAGACGAGGACAATCGGAGGAAGAAAACTTGGAAAACTTTATACAAGGACTAATTACATTATGTACAAGCACGGGCAACTGAGAGTGTTTCTCAGTAAAGAGAGCCCCCTTCTTGAGAGTTATCAGACTCCCGACTCCTAAGAAGTTTTCTTCCTCCGATCGTCCTCGTCTCTTCTCCGGCCCAGACACGCTACCTGAATCCCAACAACTAGTGGCAGCGGTGGGATGCTGCTACCTGAATCCCAACAATATACACCGAAGGACCGGGGCCAGTTCTGTGTTCCTGTGTGCCTGCTGTGCATATGTGCCTGTTGCGCGGTACTCTGTTCGGCTATAACTTGCTTTGAACCGTTCTCGGCCAGGTACTGTGCGAAGAAAAAACCCCCAAACTGCCCCGCCCATTCAGAGTGCTTATAGTGAGAGAGGCAGCAGCACTGCACACTCTTCAAGAGGGCCCCGTTCCAAGCTCTCCTGCACCACACGTCTGAGGTCAGCCCTTTTGGAGATTATGTGCGATCTTTGGGCAACCATATGGACCATGTGGTACAGGACCACATAGATTCATCATTATCAGAAAGGGAGTAAACGAGAGCTTTCGGTTACGACGTACGACGGCGCCGCCATTTGTCATTGAAACAAAGATGTGTGTATGTATAGACTCGAATTTATCCGACGTGGAGTGTGCTCCGTCGGTTAAGCCTAACACCCCTGCCCGCTAAATCAAAGTTGCAATGGTAGACACATCATCACTGGTAATTCTTTGGAAAAGAAAGCCAAAATCTAGCCAAGCATTGCTTTGCATGTAAATGCATTCCGTTCTTTGTCGACACAGCAGTGGTGTTTCTGCATAATGACCGACGCACAAGGGAGATAGCTGCGGCATTGCACATTATCAGGGAGAAGAATGGATGTGTTAGTGCACCTTCTGTAACACTATCAGCCAGTGAAATGAGCCTACTGCATAATGGATAACGGCTCTGCATACACGTATGTGCTTTTGAAGTGGCTTTAACTGTGGTAAGCACGTCGCGGTTTCACGCATGTCTTTGACACAGCGCATGTGCGCAGGTATGGTCAGTGTATAAACTGACACGTGTCTTCCAATAAAAGACAGTTGTAAGTTCAGTTCAATCTGTTTGTCCTTTCTTGTTCTTGTCTTCGTCCTGTAGTGCTGTTACATAATACTGAAGAAATACCAACAAGCCCAAACAGCCGTTCTTCAGTGGTAAATGATAAGAGTAACAAATAGATGTCTGCAAGCGTATTATGTCCTGTCTTTGTTGCTGTGATTTTGGTTTTATGAAGTGTTCTTCTTGCCGGAACCTAACGATGGTCTGCAGTATGTATATAAATGCACAAATAAAAACAATGCTACATCGTCCGCAGGTAATATCCTAGGCACTTCAGCCAGTTTTTCGTTTCATTTATTATTTTTTATGTTTGTTTATTTTTTCTACCACTTGCGTAGCGCGGGTTCCTACCCGCCGGCCACCACGGACGCGGTCCGTACGTAGACGTGGCCGGTGCTGTCCACGTGTAATTCGTTCCGTTATTGCAGTAGCAGTCACAGCGGGAACCAGTGACACGCGTAGTTGTGGTCGGCGCATCGGTTGGGGCTTCAGTCGTGCGGACTCTTGGAGCCCGGGTTGTTGCCTCCGTCTCCGCGCGTGGCTTGTTCACACAAACGCCTTGGATGCAAACCTGCAATGAGAAGGAAACGTTCGAGCATTATTCGCTGAGTCAATCGAAAGCGCAGCCTACTCCGGTCGCGTACAAATTACTATAGTCGGATACAACGGATACAACAGTCCTCCTAGACTCCACAGCAAACTTTGGTCCACGGCTACCGATGCAATACCAACTAACCCGACTGCTTGATGTCGGTCGAGGGAAGTGCGATAGTGATGTACCGTGACCCCGACGAGAGTGCTGCTTCCGCATAAAGTCCACATAAATTTATTTATTTATTTCGGAATACTGTCAATCCCTTCTTGGGATTTTTACAGATGAGGGCAAAACATACAAATATAGGTTCAGTGCTTATATTTTTAGAGCCAAAAATAGAGGCAAAACATGCAATACACATGACAATAATAAATAAAGCAATCGAGCGAGTCATAAAACTGATGATAGCACTTGAATACAATAAATACACTGACAGGAACACTGTATTACAAGGTTATGAACAAGGTTATGGTGAGAGGAATGTAAGCACAGAGCTCTCAGCGAGGGTAAAAAATTTGTCTATGGTGCGCTGTGCTGCGACTGATGGATGCAAGCGATTCCAATCTCGGACAGCTTGTGGAAAGAAAGAATATCGGAAAGTATTACTGTGGCAGAAATATTCTTCAAGGGTGAGTGCATGCTTGTGACGTGTTCCTCTAGTTGTGCTTATACGAACAAAGTCTGTGGGAGACATCTTTAATGCATTATTAAGCAGTAAATACAAAAACTTTAGACGGTGTAATTTGGCACGGCTGGACAGCGTGTGAAGCCCAGCCTTGCGTAAAAGATCTGTGGCTGAATGCATGCGTCCCCTGCATCACACTGTCCCAGGCAGCGCACTATCGAAAACACCCACTCCTCATCTAACGGAACCCTTATGATAAAAGCCCGTCTATACTCTATATCTTACAATTGTTTGTAGTAAAATGGAACCAACGAGCCCGAGGCTACGGCTTCCACAGCGGTACCGTCTTTACCAAAAGTAGCCGAGCAGCCACGACGGAAGCGGGCTGTCAGCCGAGCGCCGGGGATTCCGGGCGCCGGCTCGGCTGCTCAGTTACTTTTGGCAAAGACTGTACAATTGGACCGCGAACGCGTGAGAATGGCACACTTGTGGTAGCCTTCGCCTCATGCTGTTGGCCTGGGTAACATTCGTAATGACCAGTAGGCTAGAGCGTAAGTATTCGGCTGCGACTGGCTACAGCACCAGTATCGACGCCGCTTGCCCCATCAAAAAGGCAATATGCAAAATTTCGCAAGTGTGCTTTCCGACGTATCAATGTTGCCACAACAAAGATGGCCGATCATGCGTTTCCAGCTGAAACAAAGCGGGAAGGACAGGTTTCTTGTTTGAATATTTCAAAATACGTTCCATGCATTCCATGCACAGACTTAACACCTGTACTGCAGGCATCGCTGTTCTTTTATAAAGAGCTCCGCCAACTTTGTTATGTGGGAAAGCGCACTTGCGGAATTTTGAGTATCCCAAAACGATGCATCCCTTCCGACCATTCGATGCGATAGCATTCATTGCTTCAGTCAATCACAATAACTTTATTCTAGAGTCGGACTTAGATAGTCGCCTGTTGGGTAAGGCTCGCCAAGTGTGGTCAAAGTCTCCGGATTGTGGGTATTGTGGGCAGGGGATATGAAAAATCAGGTAAGTTTAAGTGGTGTTGCATGTGAAAAATACTATATACTTAATTTTTGCGATATGGTGAAGACACTTGAGACAAATTTTGTCACCGCAGAAGCCGAATGAGTAAAAGCTGTGTGTAGTGCACTCTACAGTGGTTTATATTTTGCTAAGGATTGTTGTGTGGTGAGACGTGGCTGTGGTGTAGAGAGCAAGGAGTTCATTTGGTGGCCAGCAGAACGCGGTTCAACTATCCGGCGTATACTCCTATATAGCACTACAAACAAATAACTTTGGGAATATTAAATTGTTTAAAGAGCTACGAAGTTCAATCTGTTTATGGTAGGTTATACGATCGCACCGGCAACCTGTTAGGCGGCCAAAGGCAACAGCCAAGTTTAAACTGACCAAACACAAGTGAGGAATACCAGCACACCCATTCAAGGCAATACAACATAGACAACAAATAAAGAGAAATGATTTGGTTTTTTTTTTACCTTAGTGCCTCCACAGCTCATGTAGTCAAGTGCGTCCACTTCTTGGTAGTAACGCCACATTAGGCGGCCATTAACATAGCTGGTGTCCCTCTTGTAATACATGCACCGGACCTTGCAAGTCCGTTCACTGACCTGCGGCGAAGTAGAATACAAGAGCCCAAATCGTAAGGCGCATAAAAACACAAAAGTTTTTGTAAGCAGATTACGCTACAGACGTCTTGCACTGACACCGTGGTGGTCGCCATGTTAATCAACCAGGAGTATACACTATAGCCAGGTGCACGGCAAGAAAAGTCTCATTTGTCTAATCCTTTCATCATCGCTACTCGGACCCACTTGCAGCTTAGAAGCTGTATATCCTGCACAGTCATGGCGTTCATGACGCCATGTGCAAGCCGTATATAAGGTGTATTCACGTGACGTCACCAGCCTTGCTTGAGCGCTGTATCGGGTGTTTCAGCGAACTGTAAAAAAAATTGAAAAATAGGCTTTTTGGGGTTAAAATATGGCTTTTGAAGCATAGTATTACCGATGTTGGTGGGCACCAGAAAGCCGGTGAATCGTCTTAACTAGTAAGCTTGTTGACTAATTTTTAATAATTAAATTTTTAGCTAGTAATGTTAGGCGCCTAGTTGCCGTTAGAGATTTGTAGCCGATCGTTAGTAATAGCCAGGGACTACGGAACAGGGGGGGGGCAAAAGAGGCGGTCGCTCCCCTCCCCCCAAGTCGCCGATTGCTTGCACTTGGGTCAGATTTCTGACAATTGAAATACTTCAGCTCTAGGATTCTTTTAATGCAAATCACAACGGGGCTGAGCTCTTTCGCTTCGTAGCCAGTTGTAAAGCATTTCGTATAATAGTAACCTAAACTAGTCATGACCCAACAGAAGTCGACTGTCTGACTCGTGTACATGATCATGAATAGCAGAATTCAAACAAAATATGCACAAACTTTTTTAATGCAATTGATCACTTCTCATGCTTAAAGCGTCCCATTTCACTTCGTTTTATATTGCCGTGAATATTTGCACCGTTTGTTCGTTCGCGCTCAAAACCACCGGCACGCGGCTTTACCATTTTGTTTTGTAATGCGAGATGCGACCAGACATCTTCATTGATCTTGACCGCGTGCAAATGCTTCCACATTTTTCTAGATTGTCGCAGTTGCTATTGGTTCTTTCTCTCGAAGATTCCTTGCCAGCTTTAAATTGAGCGCGGCCAAGAACTGCAGGCATTCAGTTCGATGACCGCCGAGCACGTTTGTGGCTATCGCCGCCACCGAGTCATTCAGTTCCTAGTGGGCGCGAGTCAGCCCCTTAAACAGTTTCTTTTGGAAGCCTTTTCGTTGTCTTCCTGACTGCTGGAGTGTCGTCACCACAACGTGACATTTTGCATCAACCTTTGAACATTGAAAAATAAAAAATAATAAAAATATAAAATTTATTATGTGAATGAGCATTAAAAAATAATAACAAAATAAGCCCGAAATCTCTCCCCCCCACTAGAAAAAAAAAGTTCCGGAGTCCCTGATGATAGATAGTCATATCAGTTTTTAGAATTTCGAAAACGCGATTACCCTCGCTGCTGTGGCCCCACAAAATCTGGCTGCATCGTGCGAAAATATATGCGCTTTCGAAAGCATGCAGGCAAAGCAACTCCTCCAGCGCACGTAACTAGTCGAAAAAGCCAAATTTTTTCGAGCCACAGCACCGAGGGTAATCGTGTTGTCGAAATTCTAAAAACTGATATGACTATTACTAACGACCGGCTACAAATCTCTAAATGCAATTAGGCGCCTAACTCTACTAGTTAAAAGCTAATTATTAAAAATTAGTTAACCAGCTTATTGCTTAAGACGATTCACCGGTTTTCTGGTGTCCGCAAGCACTGGTAATACTATGCCGTAAAAGCAATATTTTTATCCCAAAAAGCATACTTTTTGAAAATTTTTGAAAGTGTTCGTTGAAACACCAGGTATAATATGGTGCAGAGGGCAACGCGGTTGGCGGCGACATCCCAGCAATCATCGGAGAATTTATCGTGCCATTTCACTATTTCAAGCGAACTTTGGGTGACCTCCAAAAAGCTCGTCGCTTTAAAGATGGTACTCCGTTGCTTGATGGCGGCTAGTGGTGATACAGAGCATTATCTTCTGTGCTGTCCTGTGTACAACGCGGAAAGGTATATGTTGCTCGCTTCCCTCAAGAAGACAGGAGTCCCTCACAGTTCCCTTCAGCACATTGTCTGCGCCCGCGTGGAAAACAGTCGTGCAGAAAAGAGGCTTCAAGCCTTCTCTTAAAGTTCCTCCAGGACTCGGATTTGGACTCCAGATGGTGACAGCAGGAATTGACTGTTGACTGTTGCAGGTGATTGTATTTAGGCCTATCTAGATCATTCAGATGTCAGGTATGTGCCGGATTTGTGAACCATATTTAGAATTTAAGTATCGCTACGGTGGGGCAATTTCTGGCAGAATCCTCAAGGCTAACCACACCTGCAGCACGCAACAACCTCAACCTATCGATGCCAACGATAGCACAGCACTCAAACTTTCCGGAATTGACACGCGCGGGCATGGCATTCCTTTCACACTAATTATGGACCTAACCGTAGCCGGTTCTTGGGTAAAACCTCACCCGACGGCGCTAGCTCCATAGAATGGCGAATGTTATGACGTATGGGAATAGCATCCTTATGTCAATGAAAAAAGCAACAGGGGACAATGAGGGTATCGAAATAAAAATTCTCTTACCGTGACGTTGTCGATGACAGCTTGGTTGTCTTTGATGGCGTCCTTGCAGAAGTCTGCAGTAGCCACCACTGAGCCCGGGTAGTGACCCTGGACGATATACCCTTTCCCCTTAATCGTCCAGCAGTCCTGGCCAGCACGCCTGGAAGAAGGCAGGTCGGAGAAGAGAACTGTTATAAATCGGGACGCCTTTTAAAGGCTTGCGTTTAGAGTTAGCATTAGAACCCTCCTCAGCGGAAAAAAGTGTCCGGTGTCAGCGTCCGGCATGGGAAGCCTCGGGGAGAGAATGAAAACAAAGGGAAAAGAAGGAGAGAGGCAGAGGGCAGTTGAAAGTGAATAGAGGGCGTTTCGGTGCGAGGCCAGGGGTGGCGAGAGGGAAGCCGCAGCCGTCAAGCAGAGTCAAGGGTTGGGGGTGGAGGTACGGCATGGCACACTGTGTTTGGTGGACTGGGTTCGCCACTGTTAGGAAGAAGCGCTAATGAACTAATTAAGTAATATTGTTTGGGACATCCTGTTCTGCCTCCGCACATCTCGGCCACACTTTTTAGTTAGGTAATTTATGTTACCGAGGTAAGCTGGGAAGAAAGGAAAGATGAAGAACGAAGAACAGTTAGGATACCCTCGACATAATCATAATACAGGGGCTTATATGAACAATCGGTGATAAAGTAAAGTGTGTCCGCAAATTCTGCAATTGGAAACAGCAAGTTTTCAGGTTCTGTTTTTTTTTTTATAGTATTGCGCGGGGCCTTAAAAACTACAGAAATAAGGAATGTATGCCCCAAATGTGCTTTAAATAATATACTGCTGCACTGTTTTCGCCTCTACCTTAGACCACTGCCTAGAAACTGGAGTTACTTTACTATTGTCAAGCCGAAAAAAACTTGACCGTAAATTGGCTAAAATGTACACTTAGTTGATGTCAGGGCTAAGCGGAATTTATCGACTAATATGAGTAGATTTAATACCGTTTCTGCAAGCTATCTTTCTAAGAAGTAGAAGTTTCAGTTTTAGGTAATAGATAACTGTTGAAAGCTATCATCAGTAGGGTCTTGAAGTGGGCTAGTTGGTGAATTTCGCATGGATTCCTGTTAGCAAAGCAAATGAAAATAGGGGCAAAGAAGACATTCTCCCAAGGACAACATCAACAACACACGAACTACATACACTGAGGAGAAACACAACAGCGACCGTATTTGTCGTTTGTGCATCTTAGTCCGCATCTTTATTTGCGCAGCAAACCTGAACTCATGCAAGGTTATTAGGCTTCGCGAATTTTTTGGTAGCGATAGCTGCATATGAAAGCATTTCGAGCCTTCAGCGTGGCGGTGGCGGCGCGTCACCCTGTGGCTGCGCCGCAACGCTATCACGTGGTTGGCCACGTGGTGCGGAGCAGTTGCCGGCGCTGTGGCTGATCACGTGGTTTGACACGTGGTTGGTCACGTGACCAAGTTCCCCTCGGCCAGCTGCAGCTATCGCGTCACTCCAGGTTTAACCAGAGCTAAACCACCGCCAATTTTTTTTTTATTCCACATTCATAGTGGTGCAATGCGCAGTTTCTGGCCTCACCTGACAACGTACTGTATCTGGTTCAGGCTGCACCAGGAAAATCGGTGGTGACTGGGGCCCTTGTTTATGTAGCTCATGATGTGTCCATCGTTCCAAGAGCACTGACTGGCACCCGGATGTCCGTAAGTCGTAGAGGCTTCACCGTCATGATTCGCACCTAGACTTTCATGGGAGACATAGGAAAACAGCCGATCAGAATCAGGGTTACAAAATTTCATTTCACAATAAGTTTTTCAGATAAGTATTTATTAGTTTTAACCTTTAACCTTACACGCTAGCCTCCAGATCCTGGTCCATAGCCCTTATCTCTTAGCCTTAGTCCTTAGTCTTAATCATGCGGATTCCTAGCTAGCGATACACCTCCTCACTCAATTTTTTATAGACAGGTCATCGGTTTTCTGCCGACTATTTATGGACTGCCAAAAAAATTCTTGTGACAATATTATACAAAACCACCAAATTAAAAAAAATTAATCTCTAGCGAAAATGCTGCAAGCGACAGTATTTGGTGTGTCGTATTTTTTCACTAGAAAGTACCGTATTGGTGAGGACACCAGCTTCGATATGTTCGTTTCAGACCATACATTATTTCTTATTTTAGCCCTAATGAAAAAAAAGGCAAGACATGATATGAGGTAACTGCGGGTTAAAATTAAATACTTGGGTCAGCATAATTTCTCGCTTCGGAAAAACCGTTATGGATCCCATCAAGCGCCGATGAACACTAGAAGCAAGGAAGACTCATCTGCTGCAAAGAAACGTAATGTAATGTATTTTACGAAAAATCACTGTTTTTCCACTGCTATAATCTGTCCGGAAGCCGCCGCAGTGGCTCAGTGGTTATGGCACTCGACTACTGATCCGAAAGACGCGTGTTAGATCCCGGCCTCTGCGGTCGAATTTCGATGGAGGTGAAATTCTAGAGGCCCGTGTACTGTGCGATGTCAGTGCACGTTAAAGATCCCCAGGTGGTCGAAATTTCCGGAGCCCTTCACTACGGCGTCCCTCATAGCCCGAGTCGCTTTGGGACGTTAAACCCACTAAATCAAATCAAATCAATCTGTCCCGAATGCGCAACTGTTATTAGGCAGCCTATTTACCCTCGAGGGTAAGGAGGGGGGGGGGGGGGGCGCTTGATACAAATCAGGCATTCGCAATACACATCATATTGACGGAACCAAGACTCCAGGTCGAATAAATCAGGCTTTCGAAATGGACGAGTCCGAGTTAACAAGACTGCGTCTGAATATATTTTAAGACATAAAGCATCTACGAGACTGTTCTGGAACGCCGTATTCTTTCTTTTGTGTGTGTGTGGGGGGGGGGGGGGGTGGTAGCGGGGTTGCGATGGAAACTCAATAAAGGGTGCCGTAAGAAGTCATTGCTCGGCAGCGTTAAGGACTAACAAAATGGGTCTAACTTCAAGCAGACATGAGTGAAACAAACAACTGGAAACGCTGAGCATGGAAGGAGGCCTGCTGTGTCGATAAAAAGATGGGAGATAATGCTCGCACACTATTACGCCAACTCAACTACAGCTGAACCTCGTTATTACGAAGTCGAGGGGCCCGGCGATTACTTCCTTATAGCCGTAGCTTCGTTATAGCCCGTGTTGACCGAGCCTCGAAGGGGAGTCGTCATTCTTTCGTTATATCCATTATTTCGTTATAAATTGTTTCGTTATAACGAGGTTCAACTGTATATTCCTTGCCACATATCGAAAAAGCTTGTCAGACGCATCTGGTGCTTGAAAACTTGCTCAGCATTGTGCATTGTACTGTACAGTGTTAAATGTTTTGTTGTGATGGCTCAAGGCGGCTTTGTCGTTTGAACAGTACCAATAGTATCCTTAAAGGTGCAGCCTCTTTACAGAGCTAGTAATAGTTTGCATTAACGAACTATTACCCACGAGACCGATCGATAGCCTGTCTGAAATATTATTCAGCGTGACATCCGTCCTCGTTTTCCTGGCTATATCATCGTATGCAATGGTTGTGTGATAACGAACGCCATTCGAGATTTTCAGCTACTGAAAATGTCTTAGTTTTCTACCTAAATCTTTGGGGATCAGAATTGTATTTGTCGGAGGAAAGAATACTAACTGCGCTACCTAAGGTTTGCTTCAATGAGCACTTGACTTCCCACAAGTGAAACACATCCTTACTGACTCGAAGGGGGCCTGTCGGAACTATTAGCTGGGTTGGATACCTCCTCTCGTAACGCGCATCCTACAAAATTGCTGTTGGTCCAGCGACCCTCCAAATTATAACCTCATCTGGGCTCCCGGCTACCAGGGACTCCAGGGAAATGAGTTAGCCGATCATGCGGACCGCGCGCTCTCTCCCCTGGCACTCAAACTTGCTCAGGAAGCCTACTCCGAGCCTACCCAATCTCTAATTACATTCAAAGACATCCCTACATATTATAAGGACAGTCATCGTCGCTTTCCGGAACCCTGTAAGGGTATCTAGACAGCAGACTAACGGCTTCTTAAAATTTTTACAAATACAATGCTGTTCCCGGCAGTATTGAAACATTTCAATTCAGAATTTGATGGGGGCTGCAGGCTGTGCGGAGCGACGTTCTCGGAATGTTTTCCATATGGTCTGGGCCTGCCCTTCCAATCACCACTCTTCCCAATTCGTCATCTCTCAACTCTTCTAGGGAGGCCTGGGAGGCGGCGCTGCTCAGCTGCCATGACCTGCAGTCCCAACGGACCCTGGTCGCCAGATCGCGAGCGGCGCTAGACGCCATTGGGACTCAGGAATAGGAACTCCACCTAGATTTGTGAATACCTGGGCCATAGGGCCTGGGCCCAAACACCTCCTTGTAAATAATAAATGTTTGCCACAACCATCGAACACGGGTGAAAAATGTGATCAGTTTCAGTTGCTCGAGTACTCGAGTACGTGCCATGGGCGGAGATGGCACTGACCGCTTTAACAGCGACCCGCACGACGACAAATGCTCGTATATAAATCTTTACAGTAATTCTCTTAGCAATTTAAGCTTTCCTCACGATTGGCTTATAGAAAGCCTGTTTCAGTTGAACGTAAAAGTTTCCAGAAGTGGTTTCCACTGATAGCCTTCAGCAATCAGCACGTGCACAGTGTGAGGCTGGCGTTCTGCTCGCCTCAGAAATGCCGCCCTTATGTCACATGCCGCAGGAATACGTCTCAGAAATATCCAGAGTGAGAAACACAGCTGTCCGACGGGGCAAAGCAGTGCAACACAAGACTTAACCTGCTCGGAGCCAGTTGCGCACTAATATACACGTCTAGCGGTCTCAAGACACTAGATACCAGCACGGCCTTTCTGCACCTTTCTTTTTTTTTTAGAGCGATAGCTCTACTCCTCCCGTACAAGGCTGAAGGTCACGTGGCTCTGAAATTTGACCTTCGAACAAGGAGGAGTGGAGGCGTGGCTCTAACGTCATGCCACGTGACTCGCCACGCATCGCCACAGCTGCGCGCTTTGTGCCAACGGCACTCGCTCGCCTGAAAATATCGCATCACGTGACTCGCCGCGCCCCGAGCGCTCTCGTGACTGTGGGAAATCGCGTGACGCACCGTTTGCTACATCTAAGCGCGTGACGTTTGCTTACCTTCGTTCGCTTACCTCAACGGCGGTTTCGCTCGTCTTACTAGGTTCGGCCGGGTAGAACCACAGCTAAATGCTTATTGTCCTACTTTAACAGATATAGTGTGAATCTGGCTTCCTCTGAGGTCAGTGGGGCGTAATGTCAGAACCAAAAACTCCAACGCCGACTACCTGCACGCAGTGTACAGCTACGGGTGTTATCCAAATGAACCGAGGAGCGGACGTTCTCAAGAATGCGATCACGTGATGTGATGCCAAAACGGGCGATATTCTATGGCGAGGCTATAGTCTCGCCAGTAGCCAGTAACGCGATCAACCTCAATTCACGTGGCCTTGGCTGGCTTGGATAGTGCGGGCATATGGTGGGAGTGATCCTGTGGGGTGGGGAGCAATACAACTATCTCATACTCCCAGGGTACAGCAAAATCTTTTCTTTCTTTCCTTCTTTCTATCTCTTTCTTTTTTCTTTCTTTCTCTCTTTTTTCTCTCTCTCTCTTTCTTTTTTCTTTCTACTTTTCCTTTCTTTCTTTCGCTCTTTCTTCCTACTTTTTCTTTCTTCCTTGGCAATCTTTAAGCACATGCAAGTATTATTAAATCCGCAAGGAAGTGCCTCGCTTTTTTAATACTTTCATGAGGCGCGGAAAAAAGTGGCGAAAGAACTTGTGCTCACTGCTGCCTACTATTGCACGACTATCTACTCACCGAGACCCACTCGGACTTTCTTGGATTATATCGGGCTTACTTAGACTATGAACTTCATGAGAGTTAAAGCCCAAATCGGGCCGGATATTTTCTAATGACTTGATAGCTCACTGGGTTTTTCATATGCGTGCGCTGGATGGCAATCAGTGGTTTAAGTTGTTGCGAACGTGAAGCCATTTCAGGGAAAAGAAGATGCTGTGAGGAAAGGAAAGGCGCGGTGACTGTCTCACTTTAGATGGAGGCCTCAACTACAGCCGTGCGGGGATGTATGAAGGTAATAGAAAAGGTAGAGAGGAAAAAGAACTGCGGGTACGTACCACGCGCGTTGTATGTACGAACCCGCCTTGAGAAGTTATTTACTTACACGTGAGCGAGCTCATGGGTGAGAGTGTGAGTTCCCGTGTACAGTCCTGGTCTATCCTCTCCGAGGGCCACTTTGGAGTAAGTGCAAATGCTGGCGACGTAGCCGATTCCTATAAAACGGGACACGGTTTGTTTACGTGCGCAGGAATTGTGCTTCAATACAAGCTTATTACTTCTGTACTCATAGATATATTAAGGTTCATTAGGCTTGCAAAGTTCTTGCTAAAGCGAGAAACCGCTCTGATTTTTGGTTCTGATATGATTCTTGAAATACTTTGAAAAGAGCAAAAAAGGGACGTCGACTACTGAAGTACTGCTGGTCTTAGTAAACATCTTAGGTGATGTCTGGGGGCTCTGCTTTCGTCCCCGCCTGGCCTTCCTCGAGTATTTTATGTGAGAGCTGTCCACGCGCTGACAACAACCGCTTTAAAGCCGGTATATCTTCAGACGTGTCAATCTTTAATCTACCACCCTCAGTTGCCCGCTGCAAAATGTGCAGTACCTGTCTGTTCCTTAATATATTTTATCACATCTTTGCAAAGTGAACTCATCTCCTGCATCACATTTTCCCTGGACTATATTCAAAATTGTGCCTGCATGTTTGGCATACCGTCCCTGCAGAGCTAGCGGTTTTTTCCAGTCGTTTTTTACCACGTACAGAATCAAAGTGGAATCACCCTTCCTGCACCGGCAGTAACTATTAATGGCTATCAACGTTTCAAGAACGCCTTAGTATTGTGGGTAATCTTATTTGTAACTATTCTGAAAACGATAGCTCCCTTTTTTATTTACATTGATCGGAATATATCTGCAACCGATCCCCTCCCTAGTGCCTTTGACCCTGAGAGTGTATGAAATAAACACATAAACTGCATAAAACGGGCACTGTTTTATGTGCATCTGCTCGTGGCGGTCGGAACCAGATATAAACATCATAGCCGACGGCTTCTCCCGCTTCCACCTTATTATATTGGAATGCGCTACAGTTATACACAATGCATAGCAATAAAATTCCAGCAATTCTGGACGATGCATTTTTCAACGGGAAATAGTTCGTGAACTCTATTTTCTCCTATAACTGAATGTTTCACTTTAAAAATCAATATATCCGCAGATCTCCCGTCGGCAGGCTTGCATTTTTTTTTTTGCTATTAACGTTCTTGCTATACTCAGAAACGTTCCCCATCAGTTGTCATTGGCAGTCTTAACTGTTAAATGTGATCGATGGATAAATGTCAAAACAAATATTTCACTACGCATTGAAATAATGGACTGTTACTTTCAATATTTCTATAACAGTACCTTACAATATTCCAATAGTCTAAATTTTTATCCAATAATGCTAGACATCGAAAAGTAGTGAGAGCTCAAAACTTGCGAATAAGTATTTTTTTTTAAGATATACTGCTCCCTCATACAATTTAACCATTTTATTGCTCCCTCTGTAACCGCACAATCTTATATTGAGCTTGGCTTCCACGCAAACGCGATTCTGACGCTTGTGCTGATATATCTTGTTACCACTCACCTAAGCCATTGACAGAGGCCTTTCCGTTGATCACCGTGTACACGTCTCGGCTTTAAAAGATAAAAAGACAAAAGCGCTAATAATCAGATCGAAAAAAAAGTTGCGATACCAACAATGCCCATGTGATATGTAGGAAAGGCAGTATACCCTGTCATTAAGTACACAACATCTGGTTGTCCATATTTGGTTTCCCTCTCGTGGACGTAGCCTTTTAAATTACTCAGTGTTCCTTCGTCAAAAATGTATTTGTCATTTTGGTTAGCCAGAACGGCGTATGATTCGTTCTGAAAGAAAAAATAAAAACAACGGAGGCACTTAATACAGTAAAAGATTAGACAGTAAAAGGCTACATTAAAAGGTGAGGCTACAAAGATGAGGCGATACAGTAAAATATGAGACTATACCGTGCTTTTGTCCATGCCAGTAACCATAAAACTAATCCTGGGATTTTTCGCCGGCCCGTATCTCAAGTTAACCTGTAAAATAGAAATGAAACGGTTGTGGGATAGTGGTAGGGGTAAGAAGAGATTATTTCTCCTCATACCCGCCAATTCTGGACAAACGCATTTTTGAACGGGAAAGTGTTTATGAACGCAATTTTTTTCATACATTGTAAGATTGCATTATAAAAATCAGTATATGTAAAGATACTCCTTCGGCAGTCTTGCTGTTTTTTTGCTATCAACGCTTTGGCCATCGTCAGAAACATTACCCGTTGGTGTTCTGTGGCAGTTATTAGTACTCGATGCGAACGATGGAAGAACTTTAAAAGAAGGATGTTGCTCTGCATACGAAGAATTTACCATTACGTTAAATACTTCCATAACAGTACCTTACAACATTTTAATATTCAATGTTTTTGTCCAAAACTTATGGACTTGCACCCATCCCTTTAAGCCGCGCTCCGGCATTCCCATCCTAGCATCTTCCTTAACAAGAAAGTTTTTGTGATCATGTCCAACATCTTATTTTGAATATTAGAAAACTGTAATCTACTGGTGCAGAAATACAGAAACTATTGGTGCCTTCTTCCGATATACACGTATATCAAAAATGTTTCTTTTATAGTGTTAATAGCTGGAGTCTCAAGTTCTCTCATGACAACAACCTCCACGACTACCTGCGACTGTTAACTTCGTTTCCCTATAAGCTGTACTACATACCAAGTGGCGTATCTTTAAATCAAAAGAAGAATCCTCTTTGAAAGACTACCAGTAGATCACTTTCTTCAAAATAGAGTTACACTTGAGCAATATGAACGAGAATGTGGACAGAAATTAAGCGCTTTAAGATGCTTGTAAACAGAAACAATTATATCAGAGTACAGAAAAAGGCCTAGATAATCTTAAGCAGCAAGTACAAACACGGTTTGCAAAGCAAGCGCCCAGTTATGTTTAATTGTCTTCGTTTTGCGTTGTATGTAACCACACCTGCAGTGTCTAAAAACTGAGACAACAGTATCTCAGAATAATAACACTAAAAATAATAAAAAAATTAGTAGTGGTTACACTCCTGGTAACGCTGATGACGCGCGCCAACCGGTTCCCTTGTGCTTCTGCAATTATTGCGCTTTTTTCTCGGTGCCGCTGCCACACATGACCGGGTGACTATTGTGATAATCATTTGGAGCGTTTACATCAAGTGCTATAAAGTCGAGAGTAGTCTTGTCACGAACTTGAGCATCTTGTCTTATATATATAATTGGTTTTTGGAGAAAGGAAATGGCGCAGTATCTGTCTCATATATCGTTGGACACCTGAACCACGCCGTAAGGGAAGAGAGAAAGGAGGAAGTGAAAGAAGAAAGGAAGAAAGAGGTGCCGTAGTGGAGGGCTTCGGAATAATTTCGACTACCTGGGGACCTTTAACGTGCACTGACATCGCGCAGCACACGGGCGCCTAAGCGTTTTTCCTCCATAAAAACGCAGCCGCCGCGGTCGTTTTTATGGAGGAAAAACGCTAAGGCACCCGTGTGGTGTGCGATGTCAGTGCACGTTAAAGATCCCCAGGTCTGCACAGCGCTTTCGGGCAGCGTCCCGAGAGCGTTCGTCCTCTATTCAATGCGCCTGACTTTTGTGGCTTGGACCCGCCGCGGCGGCTCAGTGGTTAGGGCGCTCGGCTACTGATCCGGAGTTCCCGGGTCCGAACCCGACCGCAGCGGCTGCGTTTTTGTGGAGGCAAAACGCTAAGGCGCCCGTGTGCTGTACGACGTCAGTGCACGTTAAAGATCCCCAGGTGGTGGAAATTATTTCGGAACCCTCCACTACGGCACCTTTCTTCCATTCTTCTTTCACTCCCTCCTTTATCCCTTCCCTTACGGCGCGGCTCAGGTGTCCGCCGATATATGAGAGAGATTCTGCGCCATTTCCTTTCCCCGAAAACTAATTACTATTAATTATTATTATGTTTGTGGCTTGGGGTCTCTCGCATACATGCAGCGTTCCGTGAACGATTGCTCCGCCTCGGCTATATTCATGCCCCTTTAGCAACGCAGCTGATGGGCACGTCGTCGCTGGCCGTTTATGATCGCTGATTCGGCTGCTACTGCGCACGCGCACGACGGTGAGCCGTGCAGTCATTTCAGGATGTAATCTTTAGCTGTGCTCCAAGGCCTTTGGCGCCATCTTGCAGCTACCGAGAAGTTATCGTTAGGCGCTCGGAACACGCGGCTGTGCGCTTGGGATCGTCACGTGATCACGGCTACTTTTTGGCGACGAACACTACTGGGCGTTTGTCATGAACATTTGTCTTAACAGGCAATGTTACTTACAAGAGCAGAAAGTTGGGCAAGTTGGTTCAGACTCATGGCTGGTAATGCGCGAAAGGAAAACACGAGTTAGAAAGAACAACACGGACATGACGAAGGAAAGGGCGTAGATAAAGGAGAATACAATATGCAGAGGCAGTTTACAACAAAAAAAAGATACTATGGCAAGACTGGCGACTATATATGCCTCTACTGAACGGCCGAGAATGAAATAAGAGACGTTTCGTGGCGATTGAAAAACAATGCCCTACTCTTTTAAGCTAGGTTGGCATGCAGTCAGACTAGAAGTTTCCCAGGATGGTGTTTGATGCGTGGCATGTATATTCGTTAGTAAAACTGATAGTATAATAAAACGACTGAGCATATTTTATTATGATGCTGCAGTGTCAGACCGAGTGTATACATGCTGTCTACAGCTAACGTATCCGCGAGGTCTTGGAATTTCGAGATTGCAGAAAATAGCATCTTCTCAAGGTAATAGTTTGAGAGACGGCTAGAGAGTTGGTGTTTACCAGGTAGAAAAAACACGCAGTTAATGGTAGTCAGAGCCAATTTACCATTACTGTAAAGTTTAGCGAAAAAAAATATCCGACACCGAGTTACACGGAACCACAAAGGGCGAGGACGAGGATATTCGAAATGGCATCAGCAGGCAAGCTAGGTGGTCAAAGAGCAAGTTTGGGCTAGTTGGTAAGGCTTGGTTCTGGGGTAATAATAATAATAATAATAATAATAATAATAATAATAATAATAATAATTGGTTTTGGGGAAAGGAAATAGCGCAGTATCTGTCTCATATATCGTTGGACACCTGAACCGCGCCGTAAGGAAAGGGATAAAGGAGGGAGAGAAAGAAAAAGGAAAAAAAGAGATGCCGTAGTGGAGGGCTCCGGAATAATTTCGACCACCTGGGGATCTTTAACGTGCACTGACATCGCACAGCACACGGGCGCCTTAGCGTTTTGCCTCCATGAATACGCAGCCGCCGCGGTCGGGTTCTAACCCGGGAACTCTGGATCAGTAGCCGAGCACGCTAACCACTGAACCACCGCGGCGGCTCAGTAGCCGAGCACCCTAGCCACTGAGCCACCACGGCGCCTCACCCCTAAAGTGGTTCTGGAGGGAGGCTTATCATTTGAGAGATGCTGGGTTCAATCCCCAAAGCCTCCAGTTACCCACAATTTTTTTTTTTGATGTGTTCAAGATTTTCCCCGGTTTGGTGCTCGGTTCTTCCGAGGTGAAAGGCTTGAGAAAAGTGTCTTGAACCAAAGAGTCTCCATTATCCGTCCAGGGGTGTGATGTTGGTCAAAGGCCCTTTTCCAAGGACTCCACCCCTAAAGGTCCGAGCACCAATCCGAGCAAAATCTCGTGCCTGTTAGAAGATCGGTAGGTACGCGGCGACTCTGGGAATCGAACCCTGCACCTCCCAAAAGCGCGGCGGATGCTCTACCGCAAGTGGACTTGCTTTTGCCGCACTGAGCCCTCCTTCAGGAGCTTGGTGGCATCTCCTGTCGCCCAGTCTTTCAAAGGGTGTTCTCAGGTCATCCATTCGTCATAATGAAAAACGAAGCTTCGTGCGAAGGTCGTATTGTTGCCTTTAAACGTTGGCTCTGAATGCGAAATAATGTATCGCACAATACTCACCGAGTTGACCATGACACACAGATAGATCAACAACTTTTCGTTTGTAGAAAAGTGACTGTGGTGACGAGTGTCCAAGACGAAGAATAATTCAACTGTCACGTTTTCGGGAACTCTCGGAGGCTGTGGCTGATAACCTCGATTCCATCTCTCACTGATAACAGCTTTTTCGCCTGAAATGATGAAATCGTCTTTTATGCACGGCGGCCGTCATTAAAGCCAGCAAGTGAGAGAGATTAGCGCACGAAAACAAAAAAAAAGCAAGTAGCGGCTGTTAGAGGCAACAGGTAAGAAGTTTAAAAGGATATAGTTATTACTAGCTGAGGTAACCACTATATGAGGGTCATTACAGGGATGGAATACAAATTATTTTGAAGGGAACACTAATATACATTAAATGTTCACGAGTTAGGTATTAATGTTTTGTTTTTATTGTTCTGTAGGCAACTAACTTCATGAGACCCTGTGATTTTTACTTCTCACGCTCGTTTTTTCATTTCTGTCTTGTGTTTAATATTTCACTTGTGATCCCACTTATTTCGCCTCTTCTAAATATTTTTGCAAAATGTGCTGCTTTCGACCGGCTTCAAAAAAAGGGGGCAAATGTCTGTAATAATTAGCCAACAACAGAATGAGAAGTATCAGTATACTTATATCTACCTTCTCAGAATTTCACATTTTCCTATTATAACATCATGTTTGTACAAGCGAGTAAGCCCGAAAGCCGTCTGCCAAGAAGTTGGGAATCTTTGCCTGTTTTGAATTGTTAATTACTATATCGGCATGCTTTTTCTATTATGCTTTCAGCTCCCTTTAGAGAAATCTACAGCAATGAAGGCTACGACGCTTTGGAGTCATTATTGAAAGATTCACCGATTACTGTGAGCTCTCTGAAGATACCGCATAAGTTCACTTACGTTCCTCGCTGTGAGCGAGCGCTTTATCCAGCATCTCATCTTGCTCAATCTCGTAGATTGCGTGGGGAACAACACCGTCTTCTGACCTTCCTGCTATTGGCAATGGCTCGATTCTGTGCTGTGGACCGACCAGCCCATTCTGGATGTATAAAAAGCATATAGCGCGTTACAAAAAAAAAACTGGCGTTAGCACTATTTTTCGTTCAATATTAAATGGTAGTAATTACCAAAAACTTCTCGCATTCTGACAATGGCAGCAAAACTGACTCTTTTAAGTGCGAGTCGTTAATCGCTGTTTACGTGAATGCTTCAAGATAAAGTAAGTTTGGTAAAATACGGAAGTAATTACTCACTGGAATCCCCCAAGCGCAGCCATACGGCTACAAATAAAAGCTACACAGCTTTCTCCCAAACTTCGCAGTCAAAGAAAAATTCGTCCCTGTCCGGGGTTCGAACCCGGGACCATCGCTTCACCGGAGCAGTCGCTCTACCAGCTGAGCTAACCGGGACGGCAAGCTTATGGTAGGGGTGAGAGCAAATTGATCAGTAATTAGGAGTGGGAGCAGAGTTGGTCAAATGTTTAAAGGAATTGACTAAGATGGAATAGATTTTTAATAAGGGAGTAATTACTCATTGGCACTATGAAGAAAACATGGTGCTGAAGTTAAACAGAAAAAGCCATTGCGCCCTGAAAAACGGTGTTCTGCATTTAGTACCTCGTACCTCAGCTCTGTTTCGAAGAAATAATAAACCCCTAAAAAGTTTTTGTTGGCGGCTATAAGTCTGTGCTAAGCAAGAGAACCAAGCAATTTATCTAGAACAACTGTCCCAGTAACCAACGTTGAATGTCGATCTAGGTGAACGGTGACAGCGTTAGAAGGCTGCGACCCAGGTGGTCTTCTGGGTATGGTTCACTCGGCTAGCCAGCCAAACAGCAACTTTATTATGAGTATTAACCAAACGCAATCAACACTGGCACAAGCTTTCTAACAGACAAGAGTCGTTAAGTTAGGGGCAAAAATAACCCAATAAAGTTGCAGCAAGCAATGCATAACAAGGTTTTTCGACGTAATACTTACGATGTGCAGGCCATTCTCATTTCTTGTTACGGCAACTGAGGCGATCTTTTCTTCGTCTTCGTAGAGGTCTCTGTCGATGTCTTTACCGTTGTACTATGAGGCACCATGAGGGAGGAAAATGTACAGATTATAGGTAGATGTGATGTAGACGACCAAACTTCAGTCTAATTTTCTGTTACCTAAGACTACAGGCAATCGTGTGAATTATAACCGTAAAAGGTGGATTAAGAACTGGAATTTAGATTAAACAGACAATACTGAAGCAGTCGTTGGCGCGACTGTACGCTACAAATAAATAGAATTTCTTACTTGCCGCAACCTTCCTTGCGCCACTGAGCACAGTGAAAAGTTTCAATTGAAATGTTGCTACACGTTTAAAACGTTTATAAAGGAGAATTATCTTTTTCAGCATTGCAATAGAAAATAATCGCGTGAAGAGTTAAAATAAAATCAGTCTCTAAAGATGCAGTTACATGTTATGCTGGCGAATAGGACTTTGTATACCAAGCCACAAGGACGTTCGAAGCTAACTTCTTAGGCAACCACGTCCTCTCCCTGGTTACCAGGGTAGAATAACTGCCGTAAAGTCAACAACAAATAACCACAGGCATTCCCTAGAAAAAATAATGGCGATGGTGAAGCTCAAATGTACACCTATTCCACGGCTACGCTGACAGCAAGCAATAATTATTACAACAGGACACAGCTTGTCCTGTGTCCTGTGTCAACTCAACTCAACTGAACTCAACATTGCCCCGCATCGCACGAGCTATTTCTTCGAGACACAGGCAAATAATTCTAAATGAAGTGGCTTTCTTTGGTATACATCCTGGTCGACTTCTTTGAGGGCGCACCGCCGCGGTGGCTGAGTGGTTATGGTGCTCGGCTGCTGACCCGAAAGGCACGGGTTTGATCCCGGCCGCGGCGGTTGTATACTGTGCCCGTGTACTGTGCGATGTCAGTGCACGTTAAAGAACACCAGGTGCACGGTCGAAATTTCCGCAGCCCTTCACTACGGCGTCCTTCATAGCCTGAGTTGCTTTGGAGCTTTAAACCCCCATAAACCAAACCAAACCTTCCTTGAGGGCGCACACACCTGTTCAGCGTGATTTCAATTTCATATTATGAACATCACGAACCTCATGTGACTTTGCTCTCATCACAAAAAATTCCAAGAAGAACATCCCGCACAGTGTCTGCTGCTCATATTTACATCCACGGAAAGAGCTCATCCGTACTCGCTAATAAAAAAATTTTAGTCCGTGAAACTCAGTGCTTTTTATCATTGCTGCCATTCGCCTCCCGCTATTACTTCAGTAACCAACGCTTTCTGCAGCGGTAGCGATAGCATGCGGTAGTCGAAAGTTTGATCTGTGAACACTAACTAGAGAGCGCCAGACACAGCACTCAAAAAGCATATGATTTATCGGCGTTATGCGCCCGTTTGTGCGCCTATTCGTGTTATTCTTGCTTATTGTATTGTGTCGCTGTGTTTCGAAGTCAGTTATCACAATGCTCCCGAACTATAACGCTGCTTCAATCAATTCAAAAAGTGCTGAGCAACACAGGCGTTGTGCGAGTTCTTTTTCGCCTAGGTTTGGTCTTAGTGCAGCTTCAGTACTTATTTTACGTATTTCGCTTAAATTAACTGTCCTGTTCAGTTTGCGACAAGAGTCACCCACTGAGGTCAGACTGCAAGGAGATTTCCGGTCGCCAATCTTTCAAGTGATGTTTTGTTTGTTTTTTTCGAGCACGTTCAAAAATTATGCGAGGAAGGTAGCTCAGAGCACAATACACATGCTGGGAAGTTGGCTTTCTTGGAAACCATCAAATGTGCCATTTTGTTAAGAATACGAATTTATTGGGTACATATTTAATAAGTACATAAATTCGGTATTGTTAAAGAAAATTGCCGCTATAGAGAGCGACCAGATAAGGCAACACATTCTGGTATCTCTTTCTCGGTAATTCACTGATAAAACGCGATAGCATTTTGATGTGAGGAGTCAAAAGGAATTCCCCCTCCCCGAATTTTCGAGCGGTGTAGGTATCAGAAATAGATGAAGAAAGCGTGCGAGGCACCAAGCTCACATATACTACACAGCACTTCATCAGTAAATCACTGAGCAATTTGTATAAGATTTCTTTTTTTTTTTTACTTACGAATAGCGTGACGGGTCGGCCATTTTCCTCCGTTAACACACGCAATGCGGGCGCCGCCACCGACGCTTTCCTGAGGTTGAGCGTCAGGTCATCGTGAAGGTGCATGACCATCCTCCCATCTGAGGATCTCTCTTCGAGCAGTCTGGGATAGACGAGCTTGGGCTTCGGCGACCCTGTACGAAAAAATCAGCCCCGACTAAGTGTCAGGGCTGGAACATAGTTCGGCCGTTCCCGGACTGTCCGTTTACAGAAAGCGAACTTGTTTGTGGACGGCGGAATATGTTTGGCCTGGGCAACTTGAGAGTTGGCAGCGTTACACATTTGGTTTGATATTTTAGCTTTATACATACTGCTCATCTAACTAAGGTCAGACACACAGGCTTAGTTTAGAAGCTTTGGTTTAGTAGTAGAAAAGATTCTTGTAAAGGGGGGGGGGGGGCGCTGTTCTGGGCAAGTTCTGGCCGTTCTGGACAAGGCGGCTCTTGGGCTCTCGCACAGTACGTCCACGGAAATGTTGCTGGCCCTTGGGGTACACAAAACACTCTCGGAGCTGTATTTCCCAGCTCGGACGACTCACTCGTACGAGCGCGGGAAGGGCCATTCTATACATACTGAAGATGTGCGAACAGCTCCCGGAGAGGGACTCGAAAACGCAGTTACCCACGCACATCAGTAAAGCTCTATTGACTAAACTCCTACCCAAGAACATGCACCCCGCTCACCACGAAGGCCGACGCACAGCGAGGGCTCGCGCCCTGCACACAAAATACGGCCGAAACGACAATGTGGCGTGCGTGAACGCAGCGGAATACCGGCAAACCCAGAGAAAAGCGTTTGCACTTGTCGCGGTGAACGGGAACGGCGCCCCGTTGGTGGTCGCGTCGATAGAAACCACCACCTCCGAGACGGCGGAGGAAGCGGCAATAGTCCTAGCTATACCGAAAACGCGTGCTGATATTATATTCAGCGACTCCAAAACAGCCATTCGCAATTTCGCGAGGGGCCGTATCACATCTACCTCACTCCGCATCCTTCAAAACACTCCCTTCCGATTAGAGAAGTTCAATTGACCTGAGTCCCGGCCCACTCGTCTAATCCAGGGAACGAGGCGGCTCATGCGCAAAGCCGAGGTTTTGTCGATCGGGCAGTGAGGGCGCCCTCCGACCCGAATTTCACCACGAGGGATGGGTTGATCTCATTTCATGACATCACCCATCACTTTAGGCTGGAGAGGCGCGCATGCATATGCCCCTCCCCACAAATCATTAACAAAAACGCAGCAAGTTACCTGGTGCCGACTGAAAACACGCTCCCTTCTGAATCCGGCAGTGCTTGCCCTCATGTACCCTGGCCGGTACGACCCAAACTGTCATAAATGTGGTGAAAGGGCCACATACGACCCTATTCTCTGGAACTGCGCAAATGATCCGCCTCCGGCGGAGTTGATACAGCTCCCTTCTCCCGAGCGGTGGCAGGCCGTGCTGGTCAGCTCGGGCCCTAAGATTCAAGTACGGGCAATCGAGCGGGCCAATGAGGTCGCCGCCAGCCATGGGCTAGCGGCCATCTGGTATGTGCCTCCTGCAGCCTGCTCTCGACGCAATAAAGGTTTTACAATCCAATCCAATGGCCGTATGAAGACTGCAGCCCTGCCGGGGCCCTGGTATTGGGTAAAAGATTAGACGGTAAATATTTGATTGATTGATTGATTGATTGATTGATTGATTGATTGATTGATTGATTGATTGATTGATTGATTGATTGATTGATTGATTGGTTGGTTGGTTGGTTGATTGCACAAACGACAAAAGTACAAGGAACGAATGGAAGCAGTGACTGAATGAAACCAGTTTCAAAATATGACAAATAAAAAATTCAGGAGGAGGCATGAACGGGTGTCTGGACCCATTTGTTCCATAGCATGACAACAGCTGTAATAATTGGGCATTTTAGTTCAAAGCAGCTTTTTTTTCTTAAGGGCATATAGCCTGAGTCGCTTTGGGACGTTAAGCTCCCATCAATCAACCAATCTCAAGTGCCTACACGTCTCTACACATCAATCTAATATTCTTGAGGAATTTCTTCGCAGTGATTTCTTGCGTTTTTCAATCAAGCAATAGTGAGCTCCTAAGAACTAATCCCCTCTCATCGTCCGCTTCTTTTTTGTTGGTCAAATATAAAGATTTAAAGGTACAAGGTTTGCTACAATAGTTTCCCGCAATTTTAGTTACATTAATTTGATTTAAGTTTCATTCGTTTCTTCGCTTTGTAGATTTTGAACTTTAAACTGTTCTGCAAGAAAAGCGAAATCTGCTGACGTTCATGACACTACAAGTGGCTTCTCATAAACTAAAATGTTAATGCTCCCGCTTCGAGGCGAGATAGATCGACTGCTTAAGCGTTAATGTCATGACGTACACCGGGCAGTCTGTACTTTCTCTGAAGATAGGTCGTGCACTACAAGAACGCATCAAACGAGATTATTCTCAAACAAGATAAATGCCGAAACCTCTTGAATAGTTTCGCTCTTTTACGCCGCTCTCTTAAGGTCAACACGCGCATTTGTTTCGCTTGAAAACAGTCCAGCGGAACACTGAGACTTCGCAATGACTTTTTCGCCATAACTTACGGAGCAGGTCGTAAAGCTCTACAACATTTCGGCCTAATTTTGCGGCTTCTTCTTTTCATCTTTACTCACTCTTAATCGTGAAAGGCTGTTTTTTTTTTTCGGAAAATGTGAAGCCTACATCTTCGGACAAGCAAGCATATGAGAACGTCTGCCTGCATTCCGAGGCTTCAGTTGTGACCACGGAGTAAGGTAGACAGGAGATCCGACTCCGTTGATGAGAGGTGGTCAATTCTGCTACATCAGAGAAAGCTTGGTGGGACATACAATAGATGGCGCTCTGATTTGGCTCTTACTAGGCTGCCTGGATTCCCGCTTATTTTGGCGCTGGCAGAACGCTACCGCCGCGCCACCTGTTCAGGGTCCGTGATGCTGGACGCTTTCTCCTCCAAGGTAGAGTGGATTTGTAATAATGGAGCAATTAGTCATTAGCATTCACCCAAGCGCAGCCGCCCGACTACAAAGGAAAGCTATAGAGCGTTTATAGAAACTTCGTAGTTATAAAAAAACTTGTCCTAGTCTGTGGGGATTCCCCTAAACATTGGAGTGACACCGTTTCTACTTTCCGTTGTTCATCAATTCTCTCTCACCTTACCCTTTTATAGCTATTCAGTTAACCTTTGCTGGCAAAGCGGCCGCCTCGGGCAGACCAAGGTCCCGGGTTCGAGCCCCAGACCGGGATAAATTTTTCTTCAACTATGAACTTTCTGTGAAAGCTGCTTAGCATCATTAAAAGAGAGAGAAAAAAGAGATAAGGTGAAACATAGCAAGATATGTCGGGGCAAAAATCGTAACGGGCAGTAAATTGGTTCCCTGGGCGACTAAGCGAGAGATCATTGACCCTCTACTCATAATTCGTAGCGGCATCGAACCATCCGTTAAATAAAGAGCGTTGGGTCGAACTGAGCCCTAACTCCTGATAAGGCCGCCTGGGGGCTCCAGTGCTCTTGCGCTTGCTGCAGCTGGAAACGCGTGTTTGAACCGTGGTTGGTGGCCGCAGCTGTCACATGACCGGGTTAATTGGAGAGATACGGGAAAGACCTTTGTCCCGCAGTGGGCTTCGTCAGGCTGATGATGATGATGATGATGATGCAAAAGGACACTTTGTAACGAATGTTCTGAATTTCTCGGCTGGCATCCGCTTGTCAAGCCCGCATACCGCCAACCGTTACTTATAGCCGCAGCAACTGAACGCCGAATATTCGCGCCTTGCGCTAATCCTTGGTCACTATATTCCCTGTACCTGCCTTCAGGTTACGCAGGACATTTCGCCGAAGATTACTTGCGTCGCGCGAGGGGCTTAAATTTCGCCAAGAATAAATTATAGTAGATAAAAGCCAACGTTTCGACAAGTGAGCAATCTTGGCCCTTCGACAAGAGGAAGTATCTCGAGTCCAGGCCCAGACGAAGGCAAGAAATATTGTCCAAAGATTGGTCAACGGACAAAGGCTTCCCTTTTACCTTTTGTTCAAGTCTCTGCCGTCATATTCAAGCCTACTGTTACAGCGAAAACAAAACCCAAGAAAAGGTATGGTTTTATCGTAGTTAAACTTAGTACACGTGCGAAAGCATGTGCTTAGCCTGGTTAGCTCATGGTTTTGCTTTGCTGGATCGTTGGCATATCTGACGACGATATTAGACTCAGGTTAAGCTCTGATTGAGGTTCGGCTGATCTGATCTTTTCGCGCCGCAGATGGAAGCTGACGAAGAGGATGATGTGCAATGGACAGCGCGAGAGTGTGTTATAGTTAAACACACAAAGTGATAGGCTGCGGCGATAGGAAGTACTCTCGTGCAGTGGCCAGCGAAGCTGATCTGTGCGCGCCACCACCAGTTTGAATCCGAGTCGCGGCAAATATTTATTTTATTTCTGCATGGGCTACTTATGTTAGGTTTGGCCAAGTTCACTCTCAAGGTAATCCTCCCATTGGCTCAGGTGACGCGACGCTCCTCAGAACTAACCCGAGCTTACCCGAGTTGCCACGAGGCTTCACACAGGATTCTTAGTCGGGACCACGTTAAGTAGTGCTTTCGCACTAAAACGAACAAACAACACAAGCGATCTGCCTAGACGCACGCATTTTATAATTCACTGATTCCTGATGCATGCATCAGCACGAATAGATTCAATGTCATACAATGACACCAATGTTGGCGTGAGTCAACATCTGTAACAAGACTCACATGAGATGAAAAGCAGTTTTCAAAGATGAGAGCCCTATCCTCTCATGACGCCTGTCATCGTCTTACCTCTCACATGCGCTACCAAGAGAACAAGCAAGCCGACGAATTTCATTGTGGAGGAGTCCACTGGCCACTGCAGAGCTTGTGAGATATACGCTTTTGTAGATGAGCTCAGGACAAGGTCACGAGACTACCGACTTCGCGGTCAGCGCCGGACATGATAAGGTCAACGTTTTTTTTCTTTTTTATACTTTCCGGCCGGACCTGCCATTTTAAGTCCAGACTGTACTTAGCTCAGTTCTGTCTCCGTGTGCGAATTAAGTATTTGAGCTGGTCGGTTACCTTCAACGGACCGATAGCATTTTCCTCATAATACAACGCACAGGCTGAGAAGATCCGGAGACGTTTTGAAATAGACGTCCGAGGATAGCTGTGAAATAAGAGACAGTAAAGATCGCCGGTCCTACGTTGTTTCACTCTGAAGGTTTTTTTGTTTTTGTTTTTTGAGGGGCAATTTTTCACAATAACTTCTTCTTTTGACTTCCATTTCCGAGAATTCGTCGGTTTCACAAACAGTAAAATGTGAGGCATGAAGTTTTTCCACCATTTACGAATCATAAAGTAAAAGCCTCGTTCGTTGGGCGCGTCATGCGCTGAACCTAATTGGAGGTCAATCCGCAGGTGCGGTCTTGGTCAAAGGTCTTCAGGCCGAAGGCTTTTAGTTCGACCTGTATTATGGGGTCATGATGGCACAGTCACAGACCACACGTACCCAGCAATTTTTTTTTTTTTCATATAATGCCGGATTTCGCGATAGCAGTCAATAGACCCGCAGATCACCCGACTGCAGTATTGCATTTTTTGTCTAATTACGTGTTTTTTTGTCATCAAAAGCGTTCCTCATTGGTTTTCTATGGCGATCTTAACTGTTCGATGCGGTCGATGTTTGTTACATACGAAAATAACGAACCATTACCTTCAATATTTCCGCAGCGGTGTGTTACAATTTTTGTAGTTTTCAAAATTTTGTAGCGAAAACTACATTGGCCACGAAATCGCAATTTAGTGGTGTTCGCAGTCCCACCGTAGTCGCACCACACCACGTGACTGGTTAACCAAGGCTAACCAAGCTATGCCTTATCTTTCGCTACGTATATACTGGCATAGCCGAGCTAAGCCACTGCCAATATTTTTTTTTGTCCGAGAAGGCTATACATGGCCTTGAAATTTCTTCCCGCGCTAGAAAAAGATTCCTGCTTGACGTGTTCATGGAATGTTCCGCTAGAGGAGGATTTACAGGAACATGCATTCCACTACAAGTGAACGCTGTGGCCTAAAGACTTTTGTAGGGGGGAGGGGGAATACGTCACTCCTTTTAGTAGGGGTTCCTACTGTAACATTTTTCGTTGTGTGTATGCTTGTTGAATAGTTCTCGCGATAACCTTTAGGAGATAGCGCTGTCGTAAATTATAACGTAAACTGCAACAAAAATTCCGTTCCCATGATCACCATTTTATTTTGCCTAAATATTGCCGATGCTGCTCCTATTAGACAATGGCAACTAAATAGCCCAATAACCGACAACTGCGCAACGCGACGCAGCCGCGGAACACCTTAGATATACTGAGAATACAATTCACGGCGTACGAGTAGGGGGTAAGCTCTCCAAGCCTCGCCCGGTCGACATGGGCGTGCCGCAGGGCTCTGTCCTATCATCATTTCTGTTTAATGTGGCCATGTCGGTGGTGCCGGCCTCCCTCCCCACGAGCGGGCGACACCATGTGTACATGTCCATATATGCAGACGACATAGCTCTGTGGTGCCGGGGACCACCGGGCGAGGCGTTCCGCGTGCGGGGGTGCCTTCAGGGAGCCCTAGCCGCAATCGATGCCGGCTTGCGCGGCCTTGGTCTGTCGCTGAGCGCGGACAAATCGGTGGCCATGGCCTGCGTTTCGCGCTCGCGCGCGCACCTTGCGCCACTGTCACTGGACGGGACTCCGATTCTTTGGCGTAAATCGGTGCGGTACCTTGGCTTGGACATCGACTGGCGCCTTTCCTTCCGCCCCGCGGCGACCAAGGCCTGTCTGCAGATGAAGAGGATCACCGCCGCCGTGCACAAGCTCACCGCTCGAGGCCAGGACATCTCCCAGCAAGCCGCGCTGCGTCTATACAATGCCGCAGCTTTGGGGGCGGTGCTCTATGCGCTGCCGCTCGTCACGGTGCGCAAGCCGTGCTGGAAGAAGCTCGAGCTTCAGCACCGCAAGTCCCTGCGCGTGTGCCTAGGCCTGCCCAAAAACTCGCAATGCGCCGCAACGTTGGCCGAGGCAGGAGCGTGACCCCTTGAGCTCCAAGCAGCGCGCAGGGCACTGAATCACATCGACCGGCTTCACCGCGCACCGGACGGCGGCTCGCTGCTGCAGCGTATGCGCTCGCACCCGCGCTCACGAATGGGCGCGGCGCTGCTCGAGCATGAGCAATTGACCCAAGGCCCACCCCCCTACGGCTCCTGCGCGCCCTGGCCTGCTGCCTCGGAGGTACAGCGAGAGATCGTCGGCATTGCGGCAAAGCGGAGCACACCCCTCTGTGCTGTGCAGCAGCTGGCCAGAGCCGTCATACACGAGGAGCTCCAGGACCATCTCTTCGTGTACACCGACGGCTCAGTGGCCCGCGACAGCTGCTCCCTTGCTGCGGCGGCCACCATCGCCGCCCTGCGACTGCACAGCCAGCAACACGCAGCCTTCCTGGGCTCCTCCACCACGGCGGAGTTGATGGGGATCCGGCTCGGGCTGGACCTGCTGCTCACCCTCGGCCCTCCGCCGCCCAGGAGTGCTCTGCTGTGCGCTCCCGCGCCGCCCTCAGCCGCCTGCAATCTAACGGCCGCGGTACCCCACTAGTGCGGGAAATTCGCTCGCGCAGAGAGGTTGTGCAGTGCGTGCCCAGTGGGTGCCCGGTCACTGCGGCATCGCCGGCAACGAAGAAGCTGACGACCTCGCGACCGCTGCACACCAACTACCTGCCAACGATCTGCCCCTTGCGCTGGAGGACGTGCGTGCGGCCATCCACGACCATCTCCGAAAGCAGCACCCCGACCCACGCATCGCGGGAGGTGAGCGCATCGACAGTGTCACCGGCTGTCGCGCACTTACACGGTCACAACGTGCAATGATCCTCCGCGCGCGCATTGGCTGCGTGTGGCCCGGGGAACGACGGGTGCGTCACGGAATCGCGACGAGTGATGTGTGTGACGGTTGCGGTGCAGCGGAAATACTAGAACACCTGCTCCTTCGCTGTTCCGCGTTCGCCGATGCTCGTCGCGATATGCTCGCGGCCTATAGGGCGCAGGGCATACTACCAGACTCCATCAAGACGCTATTGTGGCCGCAGGGCAGTGCGCGCACTCGTGAGCGAACTTTGGTGAGCCTCTGTGCATTCCTCGAACACACGGGCTTGACGTCCCGTCTGTTCTCCGTCAGGTATAGTTACACGCAGTGACCGAACGCTCCGCGAGTTCTACCTTGAACGATTAATAACTGGACGCCCCACTCCAGTTGTAACCAACACAGTGCTGTGCGCGTGTGTGATTTAATTCCTCTAAAATGAACTAATCACGCGCACAACCTGGACACATTTCTTATTGTGTAAATAGTTTGTACATATTACTTCTCCCCCTGTCCTCTCTTCTTGTGCCCTCACCTCTTTCATTTCATTTCTCCACTCTGCCTGCTGTCCTTTATTTCCGCTGCCCCAGCTTAGGTGCTTCAGTATCGATGGCAGATGCCGGGGCTAGCAAAAATCTTTTCCTTCCTTTTTACTATTATTTTTAATAAAACCACTACCACCACCACGGTGCCATGGGCGAGTGATATTAACAGGGAATGTTAAAAACCAGCCCTAAGCAGCAAAGCGAACACGAGCAGGCAATGAGAAAAAAAAAACGAGACAAAGAAACACAGCCTAGCTTGAGCGCGGTCGTAGTCGCAGTAATAAAAAGGGAATAGAAATAAAAATCGTTGGTACTTATCAGCAAGCAATGGTGTTAACAACAATGGAGCATTTAAGAAACACCCAGGACGAATTGCAGGTGGCCTCTATTGGTAGAATTACGTATTCTAACATACAGTAAAGACACTACTTTCATTCAAAGCGGAGGGTATATACCGTGTAAAAGGCAAAAAGAAAATGCACTTCGAAAACGAAACCACATGTGTTTTCTTTTTACTTTTTATTTTCTTTTATTTATTTTCTTCGCTTTTATTTTTTTTTGTCTTACTTTCTTGTTTATAGGGGTTTAAAGGGTCCCTGAAAAAGGTGTTTTAGGTTGGCTATAAAGTGCTCGCATTATGTAGAGTACAGGCGAACGAGCTTTCATGCCGCGTACATGACCTCGAAAGCGAGCCAATAATTTACAAATACAATTTTTAAAACTGCCGCTTCCACGCCTAGCGGCTACTTGCGGTGCTGGGCTTTCGCCCGAGTGAGTGAGCGAGTAAGAACTTTATTTTCCACCGATGTAGGAGACCCCCTACTCCCCATCCACGGCACGCAGGCCTGGAGAACGGGGGCCGGGGTCTCCGCGACTAAAGACAGGCGAAGCGACAGTGTTTCTTCGCGGCTTCAGCCGCCAGGCGGATGGCTTGCTGCTGGTGGGCGAGGGACTCGCTTCGCAGCATCAGTTCCCAGGCTTCTCTACTTCTTATGTTCTCCTTGGCGCCCGGGGAACCAGGGCATTGCCAGATTATGTGGTCTAAAGTACCCCTCTCTCCACATGTCGCGCATTTATCGTTGGCTCGTTCCTCCACTTGCGTGTGGTAGAGCCAGACGGGGTTCGGGAAGTTCCCAGCTTGCAGGCGCCGCCATGCGACTGCCTCCCTGTTTTTTAGCGCTCGGTCCGGTGGTGGCAGGGACCGTCTACAAAGTCTATAGTGCTTCGCCCGAATCCGCGCTCGTTAGGTCAGCACACTCCCTCGTTACGTCATGTAGCACTCGTTATGTCAGCTGCGGACTGCTAGCATTCGCGGAGGGGGCGAGTACGAGAGGCCGGCGGAGGAGCGCCGACTTTTCAGCGTGCAAAAAGTGACGAGGGGAGAGGGAAAGGCGCGAAGACGCGGAAATTCAAATTTTGACTACAGATAACTCAGCTTCTACGAACGAAGCGCATCTAAAAAATTATTGCCAAAGGATATTTGTGAAGCGGCGTCCTTTAGCATTCTAGGCACATCACATCTTTGTCGAGACCCCTTTCACAGCCCCTTTAAAGTCCCAAAGCGACTCAGGCTAAGAGAGACGCCGTAGTGAAGGGATCCGGAAGTATCGACCACCAGGGGTTATTTAACGTGCACTGACATCGCACAGTACAGGGGCCTCTAGAATTTCGCCTGCACCGAAATTCAACGGCCGCGGCCGGTTTCGAACCCGCGTCTTTCGGGTCGGCAGCCGAACGCCATAACCACTGAGCCACGGCAGCTGCGACGGCGGCTAATGACACACTTACTCATTAGCATACAGTCGTAAGGCAACGCATACACACGCATGTTCACCTTTGTTTGCCAGGAAGCAACGCGAAGACTTGCAATATTTGGGGGTTCTCTTGCATCAGTATCTCTGTCCTCACTACAATTCTCAAATCTCGTCCGTCAGGCGACAAACCCAAACTTGAATGGGCAGGGAGCTGTCTGTGCTTGCACGAGCACAAGTAAGCAATATCTTGGTTTCGAGTCGCCGTGGTAGCTCAATAGTTATGGCGCTCGGCTGCTGACCCGAAAGACGCGGCCGGGTTCGATCCCGGCCGCGGCGGTCGAATTTCGATGAAGGCGAAACTCTAGAAGCCCGTGTACTGTGCGATGTTATAGTACACGTTGGCGAACCCCAGGTGGTCGAAATTTCCGGAGCCCTGCACTACGGCGTACCTCACAGCGTGAGTCACTTTAGGACGGTAACCCCCCAAACCTATCTGGTTTCGAAGCTCATCTACTTAATGCAAGTGTTGCATTATGCAGGAAAAAAAAAAGTAGGGGCGATGCGTAAAATTTTTGCGACTATTGTGTGGCGCTCTCAGTGGTAGCCTATGCGTCGCGACAGTTCGTTTCACCCTCTAGAATCTGGTGGAGCCGGTCTTCAGTACTTGTTTCTCCTTCAGCTTGTTTCAAGATTTTTTTTTAAATGGCAAACCGTCCCTCCCCTGTAGCTGCGCTTAACCGATGATTAAGTGCCTATTTGACCACTCTGTTTGCGCCCACTGGTCACGTACGTGAGGGGCCTTTGAAGGGTTTTGATAAGAACATTGTCAGCACATTCTTTTTCCTCACTATTCGTGTTTCCTTCGATTACCTTAGATTCTTCCTAGAAAACATATTACAAATATTCTGATCGAGGTGTTTTCTGTACTAATGTATTGGTAGCCATACCTTGCCTCTTTAGACAACAATGTATTAAAGTGAGTGCCACGGATGTGCGGTCAATCAACTGCAAAGACCTTCTTTTTAGACTTCACACGTCGGCCTTACCTGTCAAAACGCGTTTTCGTTCCAGACGGTAGTATTGTGCCACGGACAATGAACTGCCGTCTGCGTCAGGAGCGAGAGACTATCATTGATTTCTGTTTTTTCACCGTCTTTTTTTTCCTTCGGGAGGGGAGGGGGAAATATCAAAATGGACATTGAGATCACTCAAGAGAGTTCGTAAAATTCCCCTCTCGTCATGTACAAAAACATTTTTCTTTGAGCTGCACACTGAGACATTACCGGTTATAACATGGATAGAGAAAGAGTATTTTCGTGCCTGCGATTAACTGTCGGATTTGTGATGGTCCTGAAACGATTGAGCATTATTTCATCGATTGTAAAGATGCAATAATATTCTGGGACAGCATGCAACGGACATTAAAAAAAGACTTAATTTGACGCCGCATTCTGTACGATATCTCACTGCATTGCCATTTGTTGGTGAACCCTTTGATATGTTTTAATTGGTTTACACTGCCTCTGGAAAACACGCATGATGGACCGACATTGTGAATCTGTTGTTTCTGCTAAAGACTATATCAGTAGAATGGTTTTACACCTAAAAAATTGTATTTACAGACCAAGTTTCAACCGTAGTGGCACTCACTCTTAGTGCTGTCATGTTAATTGCTATTTTTCGACTTCTTTGTTGCTTAAATGTGTCATATTTATGATGCTATGTGCTCTGCATTGACCATTTTTTCAAGCTTCGTTGCTTGCGTGTGTTTATTTGCTATTGTTTTCTTACCATTTGTAGATAGATCTATAAACGATGCATAAAACATAGCATCATTGTAATGAATCCTATGTTAAAAAAACGAAGTATTGTGGCCTGCGGATTGTGTGCTCTCATTGAAGTCTGAAAGCCCTGGGTTCAATTCCCCGCACCTTCTGAAGAAATTTTGATTTTTCTTTTCCGGGTCACGTGAATTATGGTAGGCCGCTTTTTCTTGAAATCGGATTTCATTGCCGATGATGAACCCTACAATGCTTTCGCATTAAAATTAACACAGGTGTCACCATACCAACCGATCTCGGAAGCAACGTGCGTACGTAAAGGCATTTCCTGGACGCAGATCTCAGGCGCGAGGCAACTCCCTCATTCAGTTCAAAACGGCAATCACGTGGTCCTTTTCGCTGTAGAAGTCACAATCTTGAGTCGAGGGACGGAAATTTTTTAAATACATTTTTCTTGGCAATAAATGCCCCCTTGCCGCCCGGAAAACGTCTGCATACTCAAAAAGACTTTACTCTGAACAAAAGTTTGATACAGTTGTCCTGAGCAAGGCCTGAGGGGCATGAAATAGATGATCGTAAGAGTTGTCAATGGTGTGCCTTGAGACATGTTTAGAGAGTAATATTTGCGTGATTTTCAAGATCACATGGTGGCCGTGCGATTAGAAGCTCATCAAGACTGCAAACATTGTTATCATACCGGATGAATCTCTTACTATTCCGGCCCTAAAATTAAGGTGTTGCGGGTATTTAGTTAGCAGATGGTAAGCATCTCCACCGTCGTGGCTGCATGCCACGATTGTGGGCTCTTTGCGAGTTCATATCTATGTTCAAAGCTGTTTGGGCATGCGGTATGCTGATATAGCTATTATTAACGGCCGCCTACAAATCTTTAATTGAAATCAAGTGCCTATCGGCTTAAGTTAAAAAATTAACTATTAGAATTTAGTTAATCATTTTGCTAGTTAACATGGTTCATCTCTTTTTTGATGTCCGTCAACACTGGTATTACTATGCCGCAGAATGCTTCTCTTTACCTCAAATAAAAAAAAACAATCTTTAAAAATTAGTGTTCAGCGTCCCTGAAGCAGAAAAGATAAAGGAAATGAGGGGCTCGTTTGACAAACATACGAAGGAAGCCAATAATAATAATAATAATAATAATAATAATAATAATAATAATAATAATAATAATAATAATAATAATAATAATAATAATAATAATTGGTTTCGGGGGAAAGTAAATGGCGCAGTATCTATCTAATATATCGTTGGACACCTGAACCGCGCCGTTAGGGAAGGAATAAAGGAGGGAGTGAACGAAGAAAGGAAGAAAGAGGTGCCGTAGTGGAGAGTTCCGGAATAATTTCAAACACCTGGGGATCTTTAACGTGCGCTGACATCGCACAGCACACGGGCGCCTTAGCGTTTTTGCTCCATAAAAACGCAGCCAAAGGAAGCCAACAGTCATCGAAACCAAGGTCCATAGGAAATTTTTTGTGTTACGAGGACTTCCGGTATCTATGAATGTAAAAAATACAATAAACAATTCCGCATATACGGGGCACTCACCCATTATCAAGTGATGTCTTCAGTTGACAACCAGGTACGTCTAAATAATGACCTAGCGAAGGTGGTTGCATGGTGCAACAAATGGCAGATGCGCATTAATTTTGAAAAAACCGTTTTTATGAAAATTACACACAAGAAGATACTTCTTAATTTTTTGTGCGGTACTAACAGCATATCATTATTAGAGGTGACCGAAGGAAGGAAGGAAGGAAGGAAGGAAGGAAGGAAGGAAGGAAGGAAGGAAGGAAGGAAGGAAGGAAGGAAGGAAGGAAGGAAGGAAGGAAGGAAGGAAGGAAGGAAGGAAGGAAGGAAGGAAGGAAGGAAGGAAGGAAGGAAGGAAGGAAGGAAGGAAGGAAGGAAGGAAGGAAGGAAGGAAGGAAGGAAGGAAGGAAGGAAGGAAGGAAGGAAGGAAGGAAGGAAGGAAGGAAGGAAGGAAGGAAGGAAAATAACTTTAATGGAATAGAAGATGTCTGCCTGGTTGTCGTCCTGGCATGCTACTCCAGAAGATGGTGAAAGAAGAGAAGGGTAGAGAAGAGGATGGTGAAAAGAACAGGAAAAGAGAAAAAGAAAGGGTGAATGGAGAGTATAAATATTTAGGCCAATGGATTACTAAGAACCTTTGGTGGTCAAAACACATGGACGCTGTCGTAGCAAATTCAATGCGGAAACTCTTTTTCTTGAGGCGCTCACTAAAGTCATCCCCACCTAGTGTTCGACTATTGGCATACAATTCTCTCATCCGTCCGCTACTAGAATATGCTGCAATCATCTCGTACCCTTTCACGTTAACAAACCATCAGAAATTAGAGCGAATACAGCATAAAGTAGTAAGATTTATTTTTAACTCATATGGCCGTGCATCTGTAAATGAGCTCGTGAGACGAAGTAGGCTACCCCCAGTCGTTGAGAGCAATCGTTTTTGTCTATTAAAGTTTTTCTTCCAGCTTATAAAAAGTCATTCTAAAATTAATAGTACTTCTAATTAGTTTGCTTACTCCTAAGGTTATAACACGAGACAAAGGCGTACACTAACCACAACCCCTTTGAACGCGCGAAATAAGTGCTTTAAATATTTTTTTTCCGAGGGCAATTACTGAATGGAACAAACTTAATAGCGAGACTGTTAATCATAATTCTTTACTGATGTTTGAAAAGTGCCTGCAAATTTGAGTCTGTTTATAAGCTTTATATCGTTTGTTTTTTTCTCACCCTTCTATGATCTGAGGAGATCGCAGTATCTATAAATAAATAAATGAATAAATAAATAAATAAAAATCACTATTCGAGAGATAGAGAGGGAGAAAACATTTATTGAAATCTCAGTGAGATTAGCGGTGGGCCGTCGTCTTCATCGTTGACGTCTGGCCTCTTCGCAAGGTCGGGCCCCAATTCCAGGGCTCCGCTGAGTCTTGCTGCTTCGCATGCGTGCTGCACAAGGGCCCTTTGGGATGTGAGCTCGCTGCTGGTGAGCAGACTCTCCCATTGCTCCGCACTCGGGGTATTGAGTATGTGGAATGCATAATTGCGTTAGCACTCCCATGTAAAGTGGTATAGCGTGGGGGTTGCCCCGCACCACGGGCATGTGTCCCTGAATTGTGTAGGGTACATTTTGTGTAGAATGTATAGGTTGAAGAATGTTCCTGTTTGCAGTCTCCGCCAGTTCACTGCTTCTTGTTGTGTTAATGAGTTTGTGTATCCGAACAACTTCCATCCGGTAAAAATGTATCCGAACACCGGAACCGATGTGAAAACCGAAATGCTAACGCACCTAATTTGCATTTGGCCTAACTGCGCAAATCGACTATAATTTCTGCTTTAGCTCATTTCAACACGCGAACATTTAAAGGACGCCACCTTTCATATCTAGGAACGAAAATGCTGGCGTTGATATGTGCTCGCATGCTAAGCTAGCCGCCGCGTCATCCTCGAATGCTTTTAAATGACGTCAGCTTTGCAGGGCATGCCATTCGGACTCTGTCGCCATGCTGGCGTTAACATTCGTTACGCCGACCTGCATGAAGAGAGAGGCGTTATTTGATGTGTAGAGGTTTCGGCCGGCGTGCTTTAAGTAACCTTTATAAGGAATCGAGAAGATGTTTTATTTGAGAAAGTTTGAAAAGTTTGAGGGAGAAAAACTAGAAAACCAGGAAAAAGCCAAGTCCTGCAATTTCGGACAAAAATTTTGAAACTTGCAAAACTGTAAGACACTTTTACGTTAATATTGAACGTAATGGTCTATTTTTCTGATACGCAGCAAAATCTTTCTTTTAAAGTGTTTTCATCGGTAGCATCGAAAAGTTAAGACTCCCATAAATAAACAATGGGGAACGCGTTTGACGAGAGCAAGAACGTTAATAGAAAAAAGAAATTAAGACTGCCATCGGGTCATCTGCAGATATGTTGATTGTTAGAGTGCAATCTTACATAATATGAAAGAAAACTGGGGTCATAAATGGTTTCCCGAACAAAAAAATGCTCTCGTCCAGAATTGCTGGGCATGATTAGAGCCCCCGCCGCGGTGGCTCAGTGGTTAGGGCGCTCGACTACTGATCCGGAGTTCCCGGGTTCGAACCCGACCGCGGCGGCTGCGTTTTTATGGAGGAAAAACGCTAAGGCGCCCGTGTGCTGTGCGATGTCAGTGCACGTTAAAGATCCCCAGGTGGTCGAAATTATTCCGGAGGCCTCCACTACGGCACCTTCTTCTTCCTTTCTTCTTTCACTCCCTCCTTTATCCCTTCCCTTACGGCGCGGTTCAGGTGTCCACCGATATGTGAGACAGATACTGCGCCATTTCCTTTCCCCAAAAACCAATTATTATTATTGATTAGCAGCAGCTTTATCCTATTTTTTTCCCAAATGTCAACTTCATTGCCCCCATCCGACCTCCCAACCGACATCACACCCTCTTCCTCCACCGTAACTTCCTCCTCGGGGCGAAGGACCTATTTAACCCCGGCCAGTGACGAACGCTTTGGCAACACGAAGACCAGTCCTTTTGTCGAAACCCTAAATACCCTCTTCTCTCTCCCCTTTTTAATCCCCCCATTCCCTTCCCCAGTGCAGGGTAGCCAACCGGAAGCCTTTCTGGTCAACATTCCTGTCTTTTCCCTCTCTCCTTATCTCTCTAGTTTGTTTTTATTGTCAAGAAATCCATCTCCCTCTCCTCCGTTTACCATGGACAGCTCAGATAGGACGCATTTGAAGAATAAATCCCTGCTGACTTAACCACGGGGCACGCAGGACAACTGGAAAAGTATAAAAGTAACTCAATGTCACCTGGTAGTCACACTCGAAGTGCGTAGAACAAATGATGTATAAAGCGAAGGCCGACGACCTGCCCGTTGCCAGTGTGTAAGATAGGTGACGAAGTGACAGAACACCCTGACGTCTAGGAGTCTGTGTCGACCAGATGAGAGGGCAAGTAAATGGAGGTTGGATCTTCACAGCTGGACGTCGAACGTCTGCACTTTAAGATGTCTAACCTCAAAAACCGCTAACTATTGAAGACTTATAACGAACGTATGATATTCCTTACGGCAGCTCCATTTATTTTTCTTCATTTTTTTTCTTTCACTGCTCTGTTTTTTGCCGCCCGTGGATACCGGGATGAAAACAGAATTTAGATGGTTCTGATAAATTGACGAGCGTTATTGAAGTCGTTACATAAAAATTGAGGGGAGCAGTCAAGCCACCAGGGCGAAAGCCTTTGAGTCGTCCTGTTGAGCTCTCCGGCTCAAAACGATCGCCTCACGCTTCTCGAGTTAGTTTCAGTTTCAAGTTAAGACATACTACACCTTCGTTATATACGATGTGTTCGCTATATCCCCTATATCCTCGTTCCGTCAGGCAAAGTGGTCGAGTGGTTAAGGAGATGGACTGCAAATCCATTGGGCTCTGGCCGCATGGGTTCGGATCCCATCCCCGTCGGGATTTCTTTTTCTTTCATTTTATCCCTATTGAAAAATGTGTACAGGTTTGAATAGGTCGACAAATAGGATTATGACACATTTCGCTTAACATTATAGGATGAAGCTTCCAAAGCGATTCAGCCTTTGAGAGACTACTTAGTGGAGGGCACCGTATAACTTCGGTTACCCGTGGTTAATTACCGTGCACTTACATCACACAGTGTATGCAAGGCGTGGGTTCGAACCCGCCCGCTACGGTAGCAGTTCGATGGAGGAAAAATGTGAAAGGTCCGTGCACTGTGCGTTGTTAGTGCTCGTTAAGAATCCCAGGTGGTCGAAATTATCCGGAGTCCTCCACTACGGCGTCCCTCATAGACTGAGCCGCTTTGGGACGTCCATCCTATAAAGCCAAACCAAATGTGCCGTAATCCTATTTGCTGACCCATTCAAACCTATATACATTTTTCAGTAGAGATTTGATTGACAGGTGGAGCGGAAACTTCTTGTACACGTTTCCTGCGTACAGGTCTTGCGCACACTGTTGAGGCAAGAAAGGCTTTGGCCTTAAAAAATTGGCCCCAGTAGCGACGCTCCCTGCTCTTGTCTTCAGCGCTGCTATTGTAACGTCTTCAAGTAAGGTCACAAATTTCTTTCATCGAATTAGGAACAGCATCTCGCATTACAGTTGCACGATTTGAAAAAATGTTGCCGCATAT